>NC_091210.1:33125018-33204304 GCF_040958095.1 Procambarus clarkii
CACGCTGTATCACTACACTACTTCAAAGCCATAAAGAGAGGTAGGAATTCTGGGTATTTAACCAACCAGAACTCCAATCCTCTCCCAGGCAATGAGATAGTGTGGGACCCCGGGTGCTCTTTCATTGAGCCCTGTTATATGGGAAAACTCAGTGCCAAATGCTTAATGCACAGACTACCCTGTTCCATTAGCTGAAGTTTATAACTTTTAGACACTCAACCCACCAGGGGACTCGAACACTGGCCAACAAGGTGGCAGTTGCACGCTGTATCCAATACACCATACTTCAAAGCTATAAAGAGAGGTAGGAATTTTGGGGTATTTAACCAACCAGAACTCCAATCCTCTCCCAGGCAATGAGATAGTGTGGGACCCCGGGTGCTCTTTCATTGAGCCCTGTTACATGGGAAAACTCAATGCCAAATGCTTAATGAACAGACTACCCTGTTCCAGTAGCTGAAGTTTATAACTTTTTAGACACTCAACCCACCAGGGGACTCAAACACTGGCCAACAAGGTGGCAGTTGCACGCTGTATCCACTACACTATACTTCAAAGCCATAAAGAGAGGTAGGAATTCTGGTGTACTTAACTAACCAGAACTCCAATCCTCTCCCAGGCAATGAGATAGTGTGGGACCCCGGGGGCTCTTTCATCGAGCCCTGTTATATGGGAAAACTCATTGCCAAATGCTTAATGCACAGACTACCCTGTTCCAGTAGCTGAAGTTTATAACTTTTTAGACACTCAACCCACCAGGGGACTCGAACACTGGCCAACAAGGTGGCAGTTGCACGCTGTATCCAATACACCATACTTCAAAGCTATAAAGAGAGGTAGGAATTTTGGGGTTATTTAACCAACCCAGAACTCCAATCCTCTCCAGGCAATGAGATAGTTTGGACCCCGGGTGCTCTTTCATCGAGCCCTGTTACATGGGAATACTCAGTGCCAAATGCTTAATGCACAGACTACCCTGTTCCAGTAGCTGAAGTTTATAACTTTTTAGACACTCAACCCACCAGGGGACTCGAACACTGGCCAACAAGGTGGCAGTTGCACGCTGTATCCACTACACTATACGTCAAAGCCATAAGAGAGGTAGGAATTCTGGTGTATTTAACTAACCAGAACTCCAATCCTCTCCCAGGCAATGAGATAGTGTGGTACCCCGGGTGCTCTTTCATTGAGCCCTGTTATATGGGAAAACTCAGTGCCAAATGCTTAATGCACAGACTACCCTGTTCCATTAGCTGAAGTTTATAACTTTTTAGACACTCAACCCACCAGGGGACTTGAACACTGGCCAACAAGGTGGCAGTTGCACGCTGTATCCACTTCACTGTACTTCAAAGCCATAAAGAGAGGTAGGAATTCTGGGGTATTTAACTAACCAGAACTCCAATCCTCTCCCAGGCAATGAGATAGGTGTGGGACCCCGGGTGCTCTTTCATCGAGCCCTGTTTATGGGAAAACTCATTGCCAAATGCTTAATGCACAGACTACACTGTTCCATTAGCTGAAGTTTATAACTTTTTAGACACTCAACCCACCAGGGGACTCGAACACTGGCCAACAAGGTGGCAGTTGCACGCTGTATCCACTACACTATACTTCAAAGCCATAAAGAGAGGTAGGAATTCTGGGGTATTTAACCAACTAGAACTCCAATCCTCTCCCAGGCAATGAGATGGTGTGGGACCCCGGGTGCTCTTTCATTGAGCCCTGTTATATGGGAAAACTCATTGCCAAATGCTTAATGCACAGACTACCCTGTTCCAGTAGCTGAAGTTTATAACTTTTTAGACACTCAACCCACCAGGGGACTCGAACACTGGCCAACAAGGTGTCAGTTGCACGCTGTATGCTCTACACCATACTTCAAAGCCATAAAGAGAGGTAGGAATTCTGGGGTATTTAACCAAACAGAACTCCAATCCTCTCCCAGGCAATGAGATAGTGTGGGACCCCGGGTGCTCTCTCATTGAGCGCTGTTATATGGGAAAACTCAGTGCCAAATGCTTAATGCACAGACTACCCTGTTCCATTAGCTGAAGTTTATAACTTTTTAGACACTCAACCCACCAGGGGACTCGAACACTGGCCAACAAGGTGGCAGTTGCACGCTGTATCCACTGCACTATACTTCAAAGCCATAAAGAGAGGTAGGAATTCTGGGGTATTTACCCAACTAGAACTCCAATCCTCTCCCAGGCAATGCGATAGTGTGGGACCCCGGGTGCTCTTTCATTGAGCCCTGTTATATGGGAAAACTCAGTGCCAAAAGCTTAATGCACAGACTACCCTGTTCCAGTAGCTGACGTTTATAACTTTTTAGACACTCAACCCACCAGGGGACTCGAACACTGGCCAACAAGGTGGCAGTTGCACGCTGTATCCAATACACCATACTTCAAAGCTATAAAGAGAGGTAGGAATTTTGGGGTATTTAACCAACCAGAACTCCAATCCCCTCCCAGGCAATGAGATAGTGTGGGACCCCGGGTGCTCTTTCATCGAGCCCTGTTACATGGGAAAACTCAGTGCCAAATGCTTAATGCACAGACTACCCTGTTCCAGTAGCTGAAGTTTATAACTTTTTAGACACTCAACCCACCAGGGGTCTCGAACACTGGCCAACAAGGTGGCAGTTGCACGCTGTATCCACTACACTATACTTCAAAGCCATAAAGAGAGGTAGGAATTCTGGGGTATTTAACTAACCAGAACTCCAATCCTCTCCCTGGCAATGAGATAGTGTGGGACCCCGGGTGCTCTTTCATCGAACCCTGTTATATGGGAAAACTCATTGCCAAATGCTTAATGCACAGACTACCCTGTTCCAGTAGCTGCAGTTTATAACTTTTTAGACACTCAACCCACCAGGGGACTCGAACACTGGCCAACAAGGTGGCAGTTGCACGCTGTATCCAATACACCATACTTCAAAGCTATAAAGAGAAGTAGGAATTTTGGGGTATTTAACCAACCAGAACTCCAATCCTCTCCCAGGCAATGAGATAGTGTGGGACCCCGGGTGCTCTTTCATCGAGCCCTGTTACATGGGAAAACTCAGTGCCAAATGCTTAATGCACAGACTACCCTGTTCCAGTAGCTGCAGTTTATAACTTTAGACACTCAACCCACCAGGGGTCTCGAACACTGGCCAACAAGGTGGCAGTTGCATGCTGTATCCACTACACTATACTTCAAAGCCATAAAGAGAGGTAGGAATTCTGGGGTATTTAACCAACTAGAACTCCAATCCTCTCCCAGGCAATGAGATAGTGTGGGACCCCGGGTGCTCTTTCATTGAGCCCTGTTATATGGGAAAACTCAGTGCCAAATGCTTAATGCACAGACTACCCTGTTCCATTAGCTGAAGTTTATAACTTTTTAGACACTCAACCCACCAGGGGACTCGAACACTGGCCATAAGGTGGCAGTTGCACGCTGTATCCACTACACCATACTTCAAAGCCATAAAGAGAGGTAAGAATTCTGGTGTATTTAACCAACCAGAACTCCAATCCTCTCCCAGGCAATGAGATAGTGTGGGACCTCGGGTGCTCTTTCATCGAGCCCTGTTATATGGGAAAATTCAGTGCCAAATGATTAATGCACAGACTACCCTGTTCCAGTAGCTGAAGTTTATAACTTTTTAGACACTCAACCCACCAGGGGACTCGAACACTGGCCAACAAGGTGGCAGTTGCACGCTGTATCCAATACACCATACTTCAAAGCTATAAAGAGAGGTAGGATTATTGGGGTATTTAACCAATTAGAACTCCAATCCTCTCCCAGGCAATGAGATAGTGTGGGACCGCGGGTGCTCTTTCATCGAGCCCTGTTACATGGGAAAACTCAGTGCCAAATGCTTAATGCACAGACTACCCTGTTCCAGTAGCTGAAGTTTATAACTTTTTAGACACTCAACCCACCAGGGGACTCGAACACTGGCCAACAAGGTGGCAGTTGCACGCTGTATCCACTACACTATACGTCAAAGCCATAAAGAGAGGTAGGAATTCTGGTGTATTTAACCAACCAGAACTCCAATCCTCTCCCAGGCAATGAGATAGTGTGGGACCCCGGGTGCTCTTTCATTGAGCCCTGTTATATGGGAAAACTCAGTGCCAAATGCCTAATGCACAGACTACCCTGTTCCATTAGCTGAAGTTTATAACTTTTTAGACACTCAACCCACCAGGGGACTCGAACACTGGCCAACAAGGTGGCAGTTGCACGCTGTATCCACTACACTATACTTCAAAGCCACAAAGAGAGGTAGGAATTCTGGGGTATTTAACAAACCAGAACTCCAATTCTCTCCAAGGCAATGAGATAGTGTGGGACCATGGGTGCTCTTTCATCGAGCTTTGTTATATGGGAAAATTCAGTGCCAAATGCTCAATGCACATACTACCCTGTTCCAGTAGCTGACGTTTATAACTTTTTAGACACTCAACCCACCAGGGGACTCGAACACTGGCCAACAAGGTGGCAGTTGCACGCTGTATCCAATACACCATACTTCAAAGCTATAAAGAGAGGTAGGAATTTTGGGGTATTTAACCAACCAGAACTCCAATCCTCTCCCAGGCAATGAGATAGTGTGGGACCCCGGGTGCTCTTTCATCGAGCCCTGTTACATGGGAAAACTCAGTGCCAAATGCTTAATGCACAGACTACCCTGTTCCAGTAGCTGACGTTTATAACTTTTTAGACACTCAACCCACCAGGGGACTCGAACACTGGCCAACAAGGTGGCAGTTGCACGCTGTATCCACTACACTATACTTCAAAGCCATAAAGAGAGGTAGGAATTCTGGGGTATTTAACTAACCAGAACTCCAATCCTCTCCCTGGCAATGAGATAGTGTGGGACCCCGGGTGCTCTTTCATCGAGCCCTGTTATATGGGAAAACTCATTGCCAAATGCTTAATGCACAGACTACCCTGTTCCAGTAGCTGCAGTTTATAACTTTTTAGACACTCAACCCACCAGGGGACTCGAACACTGGCCAACAAGGTGGCAGTTGCACGCTGTATCCAATACACCATACTTCAAAGCTATAAAGAGAGGTAGGAATTTTGGGGTATTTAACCAACCAGAACTCCAATCCTCTCCCAGGCAATGAGATAGTGTGGGACCCCGGGTGCTCTTTCATCGAGCCCAGTTACATGGGAAAACTCAGTGCCAAATGCTTAATGCACAGACTACCCTGTTCCAGTAGCTGCAGTTTATAACTTTTTAGACACTCAACCCACCAGGGGACTCGAACACTGGCCAACAAGGTGGCAGTTGCATGCTGTATCCACTACACTATAAGTCAAAGCCATAAAGAGAGGTAGGAATTTTGGGGTATTTAACCAACCAGAACTCCAATCATCTCCCAGGCAATTAGATAGTGTGGGACCCCGGGTGCTCTTTCATCGAGCCCTGTTACATGGGAAAACTCAGTGCCAAATGCTTAATGCACAGACTACCCTGTTCCAGTAGCTGAAGTTTATAACTTTTTAGACACTCAACCCACCAGGGGACTCGAACACTGGCCATCAAGGTGGCAGTTGCACGCTGTATCCAATACACCATACTTCAAAGCTATAAAGAGAGGTAGGAATTTTGGGGTATTTAACCAACCAGAACTCCAATCCTCTCCCAGGCAATGAGATAGTGTGGGACCCCGGGTGCTCTTTCATCGAGCCCAGTTACATGGGAAAACTCAGTGCCAAATGCTTAATGCACAGACTACCCTGTTCCAGTAGCTGCAGTTTATAACTTTTTAGACACTCAACCCACCAGGGGACTCGAACACTGGCCAACAAGGAGGCAGTTGCATGCTGTATCCACTACACTATAAGTCAAAGCCATAAAGAGAGGTAGGAATTTTGGGGTATTTAACCAACCAGAACTCCAATCCTCTCCCAGGCAATGAGATAGTGTGGGACCCCGGGTGCTCTTTCATCGAGCCCTGTTATATGGGAAAACTCATTGCCAAATGCTTAATGCACAGACTACCCTGTTCCAGTAGCTGAAGTTTATAACTTTTTAGACACTCAACCCACCAGGGGACTCGAACACTGGCCAACAAGGTGGCAGTTGCACGCTGTATCCAATACTCCATACTTCAAAGCTATAAAGAGTGGTAGGATTTTTGGGGTATTTAACCAATTAGAACTCCAATCCTCTCCCAGGCAATGAGATAGTGTGGGACCCCGGGTGTTCTTTCATCGAGCCCTGTTACATGGGAAAACTCAGTGCCAAATGCTTAATGCACAGACTACCCTGTTCCAGTAGCTGAAGTTTATAACTTTTTAGACACTCAACCCACCAGGGGACTCGAACACTGGCCAACAAGGTGGCAGTTGCACGCTGTATCCACTACACTATACGTCAAAGCCATAAAGAGAGGTAGGAATTCTGGTGTATTTAACCAACCAGAACTCCAATCCTCTCCCAGGCAATGAGATAGTGTGGGACCCCGGGTGCTCTTTCATTGAGCCCTGTTATATGGGAAAACTCAGTGTCAAATGCTTAATGCACAGACTACCCTGTTCCATTAGCTGAAGTTTTTAACTTTTTAGACACTCAACCCACCAGGGGACTCGAACACTGGCCAACAAGGAGGCAGTTGCACGCTGTATCCACTACACAATACTTCAAAGCCATAAAGAGAGGTAGGAATTCTGGGGTATTAAACTAACCAGAACTCCAATCCTCTCCCAGGCAATGAGATAGTGTGGGACCCCGGGTGCTCTTTCATCGAGCCCTGTTATGTGGGAAAACTCAGTACCAAATGCTTAATGCACAGACTACCCTGTTCTAGTAGCTGAAATTTATATCTTTTTAGACACTCAACCCACCAGGGGACTCGAACACTGGCCATCAAGGTGGCAGTTGCACGCTGTATCCACTACACCATACTTCAAAGCCATAAAGAGAGGTAAGAATTCTGGTGTATTTAACCAACCAGAACTCCAATCCTCTCCCAGGCAATGAGATAGTGTGGGACCTCGGGTGCTCTTTCATCGAGCCCTGTTATATGGGAAAATTCAGTGCCAAATGCTTAATGCACAGACTACCCTGTTCCAGTAGCTGAAGTTTATAACTTTTTAGACACTCAACCCACCAGGGGACTCGAACACTGGCCAACAAGGTGGCAGTTGCACGCTGTATCCAATACACCATACTTCAAAGCTATAAAGAGAGGTAGGATTTTTGGGGTATTTAACCAATTAGAACTCCAATCCTCTCCTAGGCAATGACATAGTGTGGGACCCCGGGTGCTCTTTCATCGAGCCCTGTTACATGGGAAAACTCAGTGCCAAATGCTTAATGCACAGACTACCCTGTTCCAGTAGCTGAAGTTTATAACTTTTTAGACACTCAACCCACCAGGGGACTCGAACACTGGCCAACAAGGTGGCAGTTGCACGCTGTATCCACTACACTATACGTCAAAGCCATAAAGAGAGGTAGGAATTCTGGTGTATTTAACCAACCAGAACTCCAATCCTCTCCCAGGCAATGAGATAGTGTGGGACCCCGGGTGCTCCTTCATTGAGCCCTGTTATATGGGAAAACTCAGTGTCAAATGCTTAATGCACAGACTACCCTGTTCCATTAGCTGAAGTTTATAACTTTTTAGACACTCAACCCACCAGGGGACTCGAACACTGGCCAACAAGGTGGCAGTTGCACGCTGTATCCACTACACTATACTTCAAAGCCATAAAGAGAGGTAGGAATTCTGGGGTATTTAACTAACCAGAACTCCAATCCTCTCCCAGGCAATGAGATAGTGTGGGACCCCGGGTGCTCTTTCATCGAGCCCTGTTATATGGGAAAACTCATTGCCAAATGCTTAATGCACAGACTACCCTGTTCCAGTAGCTGAAGTTTATAACTTTTTAGACACTCAACCCACCAGGGGACTCGAACACTGGCCAACAAGGTGGCAGTTGCAAGCTGTATCCAATACACCATACTTCAAAGCTATAAAGAGAGGTAGGATTTTTGGGGTATTTAACCAATTAGAACTCCAATCCTCTCCCAGGCAATGACATAGTGTGGGACCCCGGGTGCTCTTTCATCGAGCCCTGTTACATGGGAAAACTCAGTGCCAAATGCTTAATGCACAGACTACCCTGTTCCAGTAGCTGACGTTTATAACTTTTTAGACACTCAACCCACCAGGGGACTCGAACACTGGCCAACAAGGTGGCAGTTGCACGCTGTATCCAATACACCATACTTCAAAGCTATAAAGAGAGGTAGGAATTTTGGGGTATTTAACCAACCAAAACTCCAATCCTCTCCCTGGCAATGAGATAGTGTGGGACCCCGGGTGCTCTTTCATCGAGCCCTGTTATATGGGAAAACTCATTGCCAAATGCTTAATGCACAGACTACCCTGTTCCAGTAGCTGCAGTTTATAACTTTTTAGACACTCAACCCACCAGGGGACTCGAACGCTGGCCAACAAGGTGGCAGTTGCACGCTGTATCCAATACACCATACTTCAAAGCTATAAAGAGAGGTAGGAATTTTGGGGTATTTAACCAACCAGAACTCCAATCCTCTCCCAGGCAATGAGATAGTGTGGGACCCCGGGTGCTCTTTCATCGAGCCCAGTTACATGGGAAAACTCAGTGCCAAATGCTTAATGCACAGACTACCCTGTTCCAGTAGCTGAAGTTTATAACTTTTTAGACACTCAACCCACCAGGGGACTCGAACACTGGCCAACAAGGTGGCAGTTGCACGCTGTATCCACTACACTATACGTCAAAGCCATAAAGAGAGGTAGGAATTCTGGTGTATTTAACCAACCAGAACTCCAATCCTCTCCCAGGCAATGAGATAGTGTGGGACCCCGGGTGCTCTTTCATTGAGTGCTGTTATATGGGAAAACTCAGTGCCAAATGCTTAATGCACAGACTACCCTGTTACATTAGCTGAAGTTTATAACTTTTTAGACACTCAACCCACCAGGGGACTCAAACACTGGCCAACAAGGTGGCAGTTGCACGCTGTATCCACTACACTATACTTCAAAGCCATAAAGAGAGGTAGGAATTCTGGGGTATTTAACCAACCAGAACTCCAATCATCTCCCAGGCAATGAGATAGTGTGGGACCCCGGGTGCTCTTTCATCGAGCCCTGTTATATGGGAAAACTCATTTCCAAATGCTTAATGCACAGACTACCCTGTTCCAGTAGCTGACGTTTATAACTTTTTAGACACTCAACCCACCAGGGGACTCGAACACTGGCCAACAAAGTGGCAGTTGCACGCTGTATCCAATACACCATACTTCAAAGCTATAAAGAGAGGTAGGAATTTTGGGGTATTTAACCAACCAGAACTCCATTCCTCTCCCAGGCAATGAGATAGTGTGGGACCCCGGGTGCTCTTTCATCGAGCCCTGTTACATGGGAAAACTCAGTGCCAAATGCTTAATGCACAGACTACCCTGTTCCAGTAGCTGACGTTTATAACTTTTTAGACACTCAACCCACCAGGGGACTCGAACACTGGCCAACAAGGTGGCAGTTGCATGCTGTATCCACTACACTATAAGTCAAAGCCATAAAGAGAGGTAGGAATTCTGGTGTATTTAACCAACCAGAACTCCAATCCTCTCCCAGGCAATGAGATAGTGTGGGACCCCGGGTGCTCTTTCATCGAGCCCTGTTATATGGGAAAACTCAGTGCCAAATGCTTAATGCACAGACTACCCTGTTCTAGTAGCTGAAGTTTATATCTTTTTAGACACTCAACCCACCAGGGGACTCGAACACTGGCCATCAAGGTGGCAGTTGCACGCTGTATCCACTACACCATACTTCAAAGCCATAAAGAGAGGTAAGAATTCTGGTGTATTTAACCAACCAGAACTCCAATCCTCTCCCAGGCAATGAGATAGTGTGGGACCTCGGGTGCTCTTTCATCGAGCCCTGTTATATGGGAAAATTCAGTGCCAAATGCTTAATGCACAGACTACCCTGTTCCAGTAGCTGAAGTTTATAACTTTTTAGACACTCAACCCACCAGGGGACTCGAACACTGGCCAACAAGGTGGCAGTTGCACGCTGTATCCAATACACCATACTTCAAAGCTATAAAGAGAGGTAGGATTTTTGGGGTATTTAACCAATTAGAACTCCAATCCTCTCCCAGGCAATGACATAGTGTGGGACCCTGGGTGCTCTTTCATCGAGCCCTGTTACATGGGAAAACTCAGTGCCAAATGCTTAATGCACAGACTACCCTGTTCCAGTAGCTGAAGTTTATAACTTTTTAGACACTCAACCCACCAGGGGACTCGAACACTGGCCAACAAGGTGGCAGTTGCACGCTGTATCCACTACACTATACGTCAAAGCCATAAAGAGAGGTAGGAATTCTGGGGTATTTAACTAACCAGAACTCCAATCCTCTCCCAGGCAATGAGATAGTGTGGGACCCCGGGTGCTCTTTCATCGAGCCCTGTTATATGGAAAAACTCATTGCCAAATGCTTAATGCACAGACTACCCTGTTCCAGTAGCTGAAGTTTATAACTTTTTAGACACTCAACCCACCAGGGGACTCGAACACTGGCCAACAAGGTGGCAGTTGCACGCTGTATCCAATACTCCATACTTCAAAGCTATAAAGAGAGGTAGGATTTTTGGGGTATTTAACCAATTAGAACTCCAATCCTCTCTTAGGCAATGAGATAGTGTGGGACCCCGGGTGTTCTTTCATCGAGCCCTGTTACATGGGAAAACTCAGTGCCAAATGCTTAATGCACAGACTACCCTGTTCCAGTAGCTGAAGTTTATAACTTTTTAGACACTCAACCCACCAGGGGACTCGAACACTGGCCAACAAGGTGGCAGTTGCAAGCTGTATCCAATACACCATACTTCAAAGCTATAAAGAGAGGTAGGATTTTTAGGGTATTTAACCAATTAGAACTCCAATCCTCTCCCAGGCAATGAGATAGTGTGGGACCCTGGGTGTTCTTTCATCGAGCCCTGTTACATGGGAAAACTCAGTGCCAAATGCTTAATGCACAGACTACCCTGTTCCAGTAGCTGAAGTTTATAACTTTTTAGACACTCAACCCACCAGGGGACTCGAACACTGGCCAACAAGGTGGCAGTTGCACGCTGTATCCACTACACTATACGTCAAAGCCATAAAGAGAGGTAGGAATTCTGGTGTATTTAACCAACCAGAACTCCAATCCTCTCCCAGGCAATGAGATAGTGTGGGACCCCGGGTGCTCTTTCATTGAGCCCTGTTATATCGGAAAACTCAGTGTCAAATGCTTAATGCACAGACTACCCTGTTCCATTAGCTGAAGTTTATAACTTTTTAGACACTCAACCCACCAGGGGACTCGAACACTGGCCAACAAGGTGGCAGTTGCACGCTGTATCCACTACACTATACTTCAAAGCCATAAAGAGAGGTAGGAATTCTGGGGTATTTAACTAACCAGAACTCCAATCCTCTCCCAGGCAATGAGATAGTATGGGACCCCGGGTGCTCTTTCATCGAGCCCTGTTATATGGGAAAACTCATTGCCAAATGCTTAATGCACAGACTACCCTGTTCCAGTAGCTGAAGTTTATAACTTTTTAGACACTCAACCCACCAGGGGACTCGAACACTGGCCAACAAGGTGGTAGTTGCACGCTGTATCCTCTACACTATACTTCAAAGCCATAAAGAGAGGTAGGAATTCTGGGGTATTTAACTAACCAGAACTCCAATTCTTTCCCAGGCAATGAGATAGTGTGGGACTCCGGGTGCTCTTTCATCGAGCCCTGTTATATAGGAAAACTCATTGCCAAATGCTTAATGCACAGACTACCCTGTTCCATTAGCTGAAGTTTATAACTTTTAAGACACTCAACCCACCAGGGGACTCGAACACTGGCCAACAAGGTGGCAGTTGCACGCTGTATGCTCTACACCATACGTCAAAGCCATAAAGAGAGGTAGGAATTCTGGGGTATTTAACTAACCAGAACTCCAATCCTCTCCCAGGCAATGAGATAGTGTGGGACCCCGGGTGCTCTTTCATCGAGCCCTGTTATATGGGAAAATTCAGTGCCAAATGCTTAATGCACAGACTACCCTGTTCCAGTAGCTGACGTTTATAACTTTTTAGACACTCAACCCACCAGGGGACTCGAACACTGGCCAACAAGGTGGCAGTTGCACGCTGTATCCACTACACTATACGTCAAAGCCATAAAGAGAGGTAGGAATTCTGGTGTATTTAACCAACCAGAACTCCAATCCTCTCCCAGGCAATGAGATAGTGTGGGACCCCGGGTGCTCTTTCATTGAGCCCTGTTATATGGGAAAACTCAGTGCCAAATGCTTAATGCACAGACTACCCTGTTCCAGTAGCTGAAGTTTATAACTTTTTAGACACTCAACCCACTAGGGGACTCGAACACTGGCCAACAAGGTGGCAGTTGCACGCTGTATCCACTACACTATACTTCAAAGCCATAAAGAGAGGTAGGAATTCTGGGGTATTTAACTAACCAGAACTCCAATCCTCTCCCAGGCAATGAGATAGTGTGGGACCCCGGGTGCTCTTTCATTGAGCGCTGTTATATGGGAAAACTCATTGCCAAATGCTTAATGCACAGACTACCCTGTTCCAGTAGCTGAAGTTTATAACTTTTTAGACACTCAACCCACCAGGGGACTCGAACACTGGCCAACAAGGTGGCAGTTGCACGCTGTATGCTCTACACCATACTTCAAAGCCATAAAGAGAGGTAAGAATTCTGGGGTATTTAACCAAACAGAACTCCAATCCTCTCCCAGGTAATGAGATAGTGTGGGACCCCGGGTGCTCTTTCATTGAGCGCTGTTATATGGGAAAACTCAGTGCCAAATGCTTAATGCACAGACTACCCTGTTCCATTAGCTGAAGTTTATAACTTTTTAGACACTCAACCCACCAGGGGACTCGAACATTGGCCAACAAGGTGGCAGTTGCACGCTGTATCCAATACACCATACTTCAAAGCTATAAAGAGAGGTAGGAATTTTGGGGTATTTAACCAACCAGATCTCCAATCCTCTCCCAGGCAATGAGATAGTGTGGGACCCCGGGTGCTCTTTCATCGAGCCCTGTTACATGGGAAAACTCAGTGCCATATGCTTAATGCACAGACTACCCTGTTCCAGTAGCTGAAGTTTATAACTTTTTAGACACTCAACCCACCAGGGGACTCGAACACTGGCCAACAAGGTGGCAGTTGCAAGCTGTATCCAATACACCATACTTCAAAGCTATAAAGAGAGGTAGGATTTTTGGGGTATTTAACCAATTAGAACTCCAATCCTCTCCCAGGCAATGAGATAGTGTGGGACCCCGAGTGCTCTTTCATCGAGCCCTGTTACATGGGAAAACTCAGTGCCAAATGCTTAATGCACAGACTACCCTGTTCCAGTAGCTGAAGTTTATAACTTTTTAGACACTCAACCCACCAGGGGACTCGAACACTGGCCAACAAGGTGGCAGTTGCACGCTGTATCCACTACACTATACGTCAAAGCCATAAAGAGAGGTAGGAATTCTGGTGTATTTAACCAACCAGAACTCCAATCCTCTCCCAGGCAATGAGATAGTGTGGGACCCCGGGTGCTCTTTCATTGAGCCCTGTTATATGGGAAAACTCAGTGTCAAATGCTTAATGCACAGACTACCCTGTTCCATTAGCTGAAGTTTATAACTTTTTAGACACTCAACCCACCAGGGGACTCGAACACTGGCCAACAAGGTGGCAGTTGCACGCTGTATCCAATACTCCATACTTCAAAGCTATAAAGAGAGGTAGGATTTTTGGGGTATTTAACCAATTAGAACTCCAATCCTCTCTTAGGCAATGAGATAGTGTGGGACCCCGGGTGTTCTTTCATCGAGCCCTGTTACATGGGAAAACTCAGTGCCAAATGCTTAATGCACAGACTACCCTGTTCCAGTAGCTGAAGTTTATAACTTTTTAGACACTCAACCCACCAGGGGACTCGAACACTGGCCAACAAGGTGGCAGTTGCAAGCTGTATCCAATACACCATACTTCAAAGCTATAAAGAGAGGTAGGATTTTTAGGGTATTTAACCAATTAGAACTCCAATCCTCTCCCAGGCAATGAGATAGTGTGGGACCCTGGGTGTTCTTTCATCGAGCCCTGTTACATGGGAAAACTCAGTGCCAAATGCTTAATGCACAGACTACCCTGTTCCAGTAGCTGAAGTTTATAACTTTTTAGACACTCAACCCACCAGGGGACTCGAACACTGGCCAACAAGGTGGCAGTTGCACGCTGTATCCACTACACTATACGTCAAAGCCATAAAGAGAGGTAGGAATTCTGGTGTATTTAACCAACCAGAACTCCAATCCTCTCCCAGGCAATGAGATAGTGTGGGACCCCGGGTGCTCTTTCATTGAGCCCTGTTATATCGGAAAACTCAGTGTCAAATGCTTAATGCACAGACTACCCTGTTCCATTAGCTGAAGTTTATAACTTTTTAGACACTCAACCCACCAGGGGACTCGAACACTGGCCAACAAGGTGGCAGTTGCACGCTGTATCCACTACACTATACTTCAAAGCCATAAAGAGAGGTAGGAATTCTGGGGTATTTAACTAACCAGAACTCCAATCCTCTCCCAGGCAATGAGATAGTATGGGACCCCGGGTGCTCTTTCATCGAGCCCTGTTATATGGGAAAACTCATTGCCAAATGCTTAATGCACAGACTACCCTGTTCCAGTAGCTGAAGTTTATAACTTTTTAGACACTCAACCCACCAGGGGACTCGAACACTGGCCAACAAGGTGGTAGTTGCACGCTGTATCCTCTACACTATACTTCAAAGCCATAAAGAGAGGTAGGAATTCTGGGGTATTTAACTAACCAGAACTCCAATTCTTTCCCAGGCAATGAGATAGTGTGGGACTCCGGGTGCTCTTTCATCGAGCCCTGTTATATAGGAAAACTCATTGCCAAATGCTTAATGCACAGACTACCCTGTTCCATTAGCTGAAGTTTATAACTTTTAAGACACTCAACCCACCAGGGGACTCGAACACTGGCCAACAAGGTGGCAGTTGCACGCTGTATGCTCTACACCATACGTCAAAGCCATAAAGAGAGGTAGGAATTCTGGGGTATTTAACTAACCAGAACTCCAATCCTCTCCCAGGCAATGAGATAGTGTGGGACCCCGGGTGCTCTTTCATCGAGCCCTGTTATATGGGAAAATTCAGTGCCAAATGCTTAATGCACAGACTACCCTGTTCCAGTAGCTGACGTTTATAACTTTTTAGACACTCAACCCACCAGGGGACTCGAACACTGGCCAACAAGGTGGCAGTTGCACGCTGTATCCACTACACTATACGTCAAAGCCATAAAGAGAGGTAGGAATTCTGGTGTATTTAACCAACCAGAACTCCAATCCTCTCCCAGGCAATGAGATAGTGTGGGACCCCGGGTGCTCTTTCATTGAGCCCTGTTATATGGGAAAACTCAGTGCCAAATGCTTAATGCACAGACTACCCTGTTCCATTAGCTGAAGTTTATAACTTTTTAGACACTCAACCCACTAGGGGACTCGAACACTGGCCAACAAGGTGGCAGTTGCACGCTGTATCCACTACACTATACTTCAAAGCCATAAAGAGAGGTAGGAATTCTGGGGTATTTAACTAACCAGAACTCCAATCCTCTCCCAGGCAATGAGATAGTGTGGGACCCCGGGTGCTCTTTCATTGAGCGCTGTTATATGGGAAAACTCATTGCCAAATGCTTAATGCACAGACTACCCTGTTCCAGTAGCTGAAGTTTATAACTTTTTAGACACTCAACCCACCAGGGGACTCGAACACTGGCCAACAAGGTGGCAGTTGCACGCTGTATGCTCTACACCATACTTCAAAGCCATAAAGAGAGGTAAGAATTCTGGGGTATTTAACCAAACAGAACTCCAATCCTCTCCCAGGTAATGAGATAGTGTGGGACCCCGGGTGCTCTTTCATTGAGCGCTGATATATGGGAAAACTCAGTGCCAAATGCTTAATGCACAGACTACCCTGTTCCATTAGCTGAAGTTTATAACTTTTTAGACACTCAACCCACCAGGGGACTCGAACATTGGCCAACAAGGTGGCAGTTGTACGCTGTATCCAATACACCATACTTCAAAGCTATAAAGAGAGGTAGGAATTTTGGGGTATTTAACCAACCAGATCTCCAATCCTCTCCCAGGCAATGAGATAGTGTGGGACCCCGGGTGCTCTTTCATCGAGCCCTGTTACATGGGAAAACTCAGTGCCATATGCTTAATGCACAGACTACCCTGTTCCAGTAGCTGAAGTTTATAACTTTTTAGACACTCAACCCACCAGGGGACTCGAACACTGGCCAACAAGGTGGCAGTTGCAAGCTGTATCCAATACACCATA
Source organism: Procambarus clarkii (assembly GCF_040958095.1). Classification (NCBI taxonomy): domain Eukaryota; kingdom Metazoa; phylum Arthropoda; class Malacostraca; order Decapoda; family Cambaridae; genus Procambarus; species Procambarus clarkii. The sequence continues at coordinate 33,141,525 of NC_091210.1, forward strand.
CTTCAAAGCTATAAAGAGAGGTAGGATTTTTGGGGTATTTAACCAATTAGAACTCCAATCCTCTCCCAGGCAATGAGATAGTGTGGGACCCCGAGTGCTCTTTCATCGAGCCCTGTTACATGGGAAAACTCAGTGCCAAATGCTTAATGCACAGACTACCCTGTTCCAGTAGCTGAAGTTTATAACTTTTTAGACACTCAACCCACCAGGGGACTCGAACACTGGCCAACAAGGTGGCAGTTGCACGCTGTATCCACTACGCTATACGTCAAAGCCATAAAGAGAGGTAGGAATTCTGGTGTATTTAACCAACCAGAACTCCAATCCTCTCCCAGGCAATGAGATAGTGTGGGACCCCGGGTGCTCTTTCATTGAGCCCTGTTATATGGGAAAACTCAGTGTCAAATGCTTAATGCACAGACTACCCTGTTCCATTAGCTGAAGTTTATAACTTTTTAGACACTCAACCCACCAGGGGACTCGAACACTGGCCAACAAGGTGGCAGTTGCACGCTGTATCCACTACACTATACTTCAAAGCCATAAAGAGAGGTAGGAATTCTGGGGTATTTAACTAACCAGAACTCCAATCCTCTCCCAGGCAATGAGATAGTATGGGACTCCGGGTGCTCTTTCATCGAGCCCTGTTATATGGGAAAACTCATTGCCAAATGCTTAATGCACAGACTACCCTGTTCCAGTAGCTGAAGTTTATAACTTTTTAGACACTCAACCCACCAGGGGACTAGAACACTGGCCAACAAGGTGGCAGTTGCACGCTGTATCCACTACACTATACTTCAAAGCCATAAAGAGAGGTAGGAATTCTGGGGTATTTAACTAACCAGAACTCCAATCCTCTCCCAGGCAATGAGATAGTGTGGGACCCCGGGTGCTCTTTCATCGAGCCCTGTTATATGGGAAAACTCATTGCCAAATGCTTAATGCACAGACTACCCTGTTCCATTAGCTGAAGTTTATAACTTTTTAGACACTCAACCCACCAGGGGACTCGAACACTGGCCAACAAGGTGGCAGTTGCACGCTGTATCCACTACACTATACGTCAAAGCCATAAAGAGAGGTAGGAATTCTGGTGTATTTAACCAACCAGAACTCCAATCCTCTCCCAGGCAATGAGATAGTGTGGGACCCCGGGTGCTCTTTCATTGAGCCCTGTTATATCGGAAAACTCAGTGTCAAATGCTTAATGCACAGACTACCCTGTTCCATTAGCTGAAGTTTATAACTTTTTAGACACTCAACCCACCAGGGGACTCGAACACTGGCCAACAAGGTGGCAGTTGCACGCTGTATCCACTACACTATACTTCAAAGCCATAAAGAGAGGTAGGAATTCTGGGGTATTTAACTAACCAGAACTCCAATCCTCTCCCAGGCAATGAGATAGTATGGGACCCCGGGTGCTCTTTCATCGAGCCCTGTTATATGGGAAAACTCATTGCCAAATGCTTAATGCACAGACTACCCTGTTCCAGTAGCTGAAGTTTATAACTTTTTAGACACTCAACCCACCAGGGGACTCGAACACTGGCCAACAAGATGGCAGTTGCACGCTGTATCCACTACACTATACTTCAAAGCCATAAAGAGAGGTAGGAATTCTGGGGTATTTAACTAACCAGAACTCCAATCCTCTCCCAGGCAATGAGATAGTGTGGGACCCCGGGTGCTCTTTCATCGAGCCCTGTTATATGGGAAAACTCATTGCCAAATGCTTAATGCACAGACTACCCTGTTCCATTAGCTGAAGTTTATAACTTTTTAGACACTCAACCCACCAGGGTACTCGAACACTGGCCAACAAGGTGGCAGTTGCACGCTGTATCCACTACACTATACTTCAAAGCCATAAAGAGAGGTAGGAATTCTGGGGTATTTAACTAACCAGAACTCCAATCCTCTCCCAGGCAATGAGATAGTGTGGGACCCCGGGTGCTCTTTCATTGAGCGCTGTTATATGGGAAAACTCATTGCCAAATGCTTAATGCACAGACTACCCTGTTCCAGTAGCTGAAGTTTATAACTTTTTAGACACTCAACCCACCAGGGGACTCGAACACTGGCCAACAAGGTGGCAGTTGCACGCTGTATCCACTACACTATACTTCAAAGCCATAGAGAGAGGTAGGAATTCTGGGGTATTTAACTAACCAGAACTCCAATCCTCTCCCAGGCAATGAGATAGTGTGGGACCCCGGGTGCTCTTTCATTGAGCGCTGTTATATGGGAAAACTCAGTGCCAAATGCTTAATGCACAGACTACCCTGTTCCATTAGCTGAAGTTTATAACTTTTTAGACACTCAACCCACCAGGGGACTCGAACACTGGCCAACAAGGTGGCAGTTGCACGCTGTATCCAATACACCATACTTCAAAGCTATAAAGAGAGGTGGAATTTTGGGGTATTTAACCAACCAGAACTCCAATTATCTCCCAGGCAATGAGATAGTGTGGGACCCCGGGTGCTCTTTCATCGAGCCCTGTTACATGGGAAAACTCAGTGCCAAATGCTTAATGCACAGACTACCCTGTTCCAGTAGCTGAAGTTTATAACTTTTTAGACACTCAACCCACCAGGGGACTCGAACACTGGCCAACAAGGTGGCAGTTGCATGCTGTATCCAATACACCATACTTCAAAGCTATAAAGAGAGGTAGGAATTTTGGGGTATTTAACCAACCAGAACTCCAATCCTCTCCCAGGCAATGAGATAGTGTGGGACCCCGGGTGCTCTTTCATCGAGCCCTGTTACATGGGAAAACTCAGTGCCATATGCTTAATGCACAGACTACCCTGTTCCAGTAGCTGAAGTTTATAACTTTTTAGACACTCAACCCACCAGGGGACTCGAACACTGGCCAACAAGGTGGCAGTTGCAAGCTGTATCCAATACACCATACTTCAAAGCTATAAAGAGAGGTAGGATTTTTGGGGTATTTAACCAATTAGAACTCCAATCCTCTCCCAGGCAATGAGATAGTGTGGGACCCCGGGTGCTCTTTCATCGAGCCCTGTTATATGGGAAAACTCATTGCCAAATGCTTAATGCACAGACTACCCTGTTCCATTAGCTGAAGTTTATAACTTTTTAGACACTCAACCCACCAGGGGACTCGAACACTGGCCAACAAGGTGGCAGTTGCACGCTGTATGCTCTACACCATACTTCAAAGCCATAAAGAGAGGTAGGAATTCTGGGGTATTTAACCAAACAGAACTCCAATCCTCTCCCAGGAAATGAGATAGTGTGGGACCCCGGGTACTCTTTCATTGAGCGCTGTTATATGGGAAAACTCAGTGCCAAATGCTTAATGCACAGACTACCCTGTTCCATTAGCTGAAGTTTATAACTTTTTAGACACTCAACCCACCAGGGGACTCGAACACTGGCCAACAAGGTGGCAGTTGCACTCTGTATCCAATACACCATACTTCAAAGCTATAAAGAGAGGTGGAATTTTGGGGTATTTAACCAACCAGAACTCCAATCCTCTCCCAGGCAATGAGATAGTGTGGGACCCCGGGTGCTCTTTCATCGAGCCCTGTTACATGGGAAAACTCAGTGCCAAATGCTTAATGCACAGACTACCCTGTTCCAGAAGCTGAAGTTTATAACTTTTTAGACACTCAACCCACCAGGGGACTCGAACACTGGCCAACAAGGTGGCAGTTGCACGCTGTATCCACTACACTATACTTCAAAGCAATAAAGAGAGGTAGGAATTCTGGGGTATTTAACTAACCAGAACTCCAATCCTCTCCCTGGCAATGAGATAGTGTGGGACCCCGGGTGCTCTTTCATCGAGCCCTGTTATATGGGAAAACTCAGTGCCAAATGCTTAATGCACAGACTACCCTGTTCCATTAGCTGAAGTTTATAACTTTTTAGACACTCAACCCACCAGGGGACTCGAACACTGGCCAACAAGGTGGCAGTTGCACGCTGTATCCAATACACCATACTTCAAAGCTATAAAGAGAGGTAGGAATTTTTGGGTATTTAACCAACCAGAACTCCAATCCTCTCCCAGGCAATAAGATAGTGTGGGACCCCGGGTGCTCTTTCATCGAGCCCAGTTACATGGGAAAACTCAGTGCCAAATGCTTAATGCACAGACTACCCTGTTCCAGTAGCTGAAGTTTATAACTTTTTAGACACTCAACCCACCAGGGGACTCGAACACTGGCCAACAAGGTGGCAGTTGCACGCTGTATCCACTACACTATACGTCAAAGCCATAAAGAGAGGTAGGAATTCTGGTGTATTTAACCAACCAGAACTCCAATCCTCTCCCAGGCAATGAGATAGTGTGGGACCCCGGGTGCTCTTTCATTGAGCCCTGTTATATGGGAAAACTCAGTGTCAAATGCTTAATGCACAGACTACCCTGTTCCATTAGCTGAAGTTTATAACTTTTTAGACACTCAACCCACCAGGGGACTCGAACACTGGCCAACAAGGTGGCAGTTCCACGCTGTATCCACTACACTATACTTCAAAGCCATAAAGAGAGGTAGGAATTCTGGGGTATTTAACTAACCAGAACTCCAATCCTCTCCCAGGCAATGAGATAGTATGGGACCCCGGGTGCTCTTTCATCGAGCACTGTTATATGGGAAAACTCATTGCCAAATGCTTAATGCACAGACTACCCTGTTCCAGTAGCTGAAGTTTATAACTTTTTAGACACTCAACCCACCAGGGGACTCGAACACTGGCCAACAAGGTGGCAGTTGCACGCTGTATCCACTACACTATACTTCAAAGCCATAGAGAGAGGTAGGAATTCTGGGGTATTTAACTAACCAGAACTCCAATCCTCTCCCAGGCAATGAGATAGTGTGGGACCCCGGGTGCTCTTTCATTGAGCGCTGTTATATGGGAAAACTCAGTGCCAAATGCTTAATGCACAGACTACCCTGTTCCATTAGCTGAAGTTTATAACTTTTTAGACACTCAACCCACCAGGGGACTCGAACACTGGCCAACAAGGTGGCAGTTGCACGCTGTATCCAATACACCATACTTCAAAGCTATAAAGAGAGGTGGAATTTTGGGGTATTTAACCAACCAGAACTCCAATCCTCTCCCAGGCAATGAGATAGTGTGGGACCCCGGGTGCTCTTTCATCGAGCCCTGTTACATGGGAAAACTCAGTGCCAAATGCTTCATGCACAGACTACCCTGTTCCAGTAGCTGAAGTTTATAACTTTTTAGACACTCAACCCACCAGGGGACTCGAACACTGGCCAACAAGGTGGCAGTTGCACGCTGTATCCACTACACTATACTTCAAAGCCATAAAGAGAGGTAGGAATTCTGGGGTATTTAACCAACCAGAACTCCAATCCTCTCCCGGGCAATGAGATAGTGTGGGACCCCGGGTGCTCTTTCATCGAGCCCTGTTACATGGGAAAACTCAGTGCCATATGCTTAATGCACAGACTACCCTGTTCCAGTAGCTGAAGTTTATAACTTTTTAGACACTCAACCCACCAGGGGACTCGAACACTGGCCAACAAGGTGGCAGTTGCAAGCTGTATCCAATACACCATACTTCAAAGCTATAAAGAGAGGTAGGATTTTTGGGGTATTTAACCAATTAGAACTCCAATCCTCTCCCAGGCAATGAGATAGTGTGGGACCCCGGGTGCTCTTTCATCGAGCCCTGTTACATGGGAAAACTCAGTGCCAAATGCTTAATGCACAGACTACCCTGTTCCAGTAGCTGAAGTTTATAACTTTTTAGACACTCAACCCACCAGGGGACTCGAACACTGGCCAACAAGGTGGCAGTTGCACGCTGTATCCACTACACTATACGTCAAAGCCATAAAGAGAGGTAGGAATTCTGGTGTATTTAACCAACCAGAACTCCAATCCTCTCCCAGGCAATGAGATAGTGTGGGACCCCGGGTGCTCTTTCATTGAGCCCTGTTATATGGGAAAACTCAGTGTCAAATGCTTAATGCACAGACTACCCTGTTCCATTAGCTGAAGTTTATAACTTTTTAGACACTCAACCCACCAGGGGACTCGAACACTGGCCAACAAGGTGGCAGTTGCACGCTGTATCCACTACACTATACTTCAAAGCCATAAAGAGAGGTAGGAATTCTGGGGTATTTAACTAACCAGAACTCCAATCCTCTCCCAGGCAATGAGATAGTATGGGACCCCGGGTGCTCTTTCATCGAGCCCTGTTATATGGGAAAACTCATTGCCAAATGCTTAATGCACAGACTACCCTGTTCCAGTAGCTGAAGTTTATAACTTTTTAGACACTCAACCCACCAGGGGACTCGAACACTGGCCAACAAGGTGGCAGTTGCACGCTGTATCCACTACACTATACTTCAAAGCCATAAAGAGAGGTAGGAATTCTGGGGTATTTAACTAACCAGAACTCCAATCCTCTCCCAGGTAATGAGATAGTGTGGGACCCCGGGTGCTCTTTCATCGAGCCCTGTTATATAGGAAAACTCAGTGCCAAATGCTTAATGCACAGACTACCCTGTTCCATTAGCTGAAGTTTATAACTTTTTAGACACTCAACCCACCAGGGGACTCGAACACTGGCCAACAAGGTGGCAGTTGCACGCTGTATCCAATACACCATACTTCAAAGCTATAAAGAGAGGTGGAATTTTGGGGTATTTAACCAACCAGAACTCCAATCCTCTCCCAGGCAATGAGATAGTGTGGGACCCCGGGTGCTCTTTCATTGAGCCCTGTTACATGGGAAAACTCAGTGCCAAATGCTTAATGCACAGACTACCCTGTTCCAGTAGCTGAAGTTTATAACTTTTTAGACACTCAACCCACCAGGGGACTCGAACACTGGCCAACAAGGTGGCAGTTGCACGCTGTATCCAATACACCATACTTCAAAGCTATAAAGAGAGGTAGGAATTTTGGGGTATTTAACCAACCAGAACTCCAATCACCTCCCAGGCAATGAGATAGTGTGGGACCCCGGGTGCTCTTTCATCGAGCCCTGTTTTATGGGAAAACTCATTTCCAAATGCTTAATGCACAGACTACCCTGTTCCAGTCGCTGACGTTTATAACTTTTTAGACACTCAACCCACCAGGGGACTCGAACACTGGCCAACAAGGTGGCAGTTGCACGCTGTATCCACTACACTATACTTCAAAGCCATAATGAGAGGTAGGAATTCTGGGGTATTTAACCAACCAGAACTCCAATCACCTCCCAGGCAATGAGATAGTGTGGGACCCCGGGTGCTCTTTCATCGAGCCCTGTTACATGGGAAAACTCAGTGCCAAATGCTTAATGAACAGACTACCCTGTTCCAGTAGCTGACGTTTATAACTTTTTAGACACTCAACCCACCAGGGGACTCGAACACTGGCCAACAAGGTGGCAGTTGCATGCTGTATCCACTACACTATAAGTCAAAGCCATAAAGAGAGGTAGGAATTCTGGTGTATTTAACCAACCAGAACTCCAATCCTCTCCCTGGCAATGAGATAGTGTTGTAATGATCTGGGGCTCAGATCATTGGTTCTCCCTTCTCCCCTCTTTTCCCTCCCCTTCTCCCCTCCTTTCCTTCTCCCTCTCCCCTCCGTCCTTCTCCCCTCCCCTTGGCCGTCATTCGTCTCCTCCTCTTCCCCCCCCCCTGTCGCCCATTTGTCAGGGTCAAGAGGTTGACCTGAGGGTAGGGTGGTCGTGGATACCTTGGCTTCTCCCACTCAATTCCCCACTCAGATATTTCCCTCTCCACCCCCTCTCATCCCACCGCTGCCACCATTGTAACGACCGCTTACCCTGCCGTAATAACCGCGGCCTCTATTGTAATAACCCAATGTTCCCCAGTATTAATCCTGTTATCTTGTTATCTCTCGTGATCGTAATATACGCTCTCTGTTGTACATCTCTGTCTCTCCTCACTCAATACCCCAGCTTAACGCTGTTACAGTCCAGCATGACCCCTCACTGGACTGCCACGTATATAAGAGGAATATTAAATGAGGAAGATACACCAAGGACAAGGGTTATTAGATAAAAAAACAATAACAAAACACATTTACACTGCCACCACCTTCCTGACCAACCATACCTGAATGTGTCAATCACCGATCCCCCAGGAAGGCAAGGAATCAGTAACCATGGGACTCCGGGTAATATGAATTTCAGAAATAAATTTTGGAAAATTAGTTTGTGTAATTTACGTTACTTATTTGAATCCAAGGGCAACTTTAGTATCTATTAATAGTAGGAGAACATGGGGGCTTCCAATACAACACCTAAAAAATGACAAAGTAGCAAAATATATCAAAGGGGTGTTAAGTGAATACCACTGGACAAGCTATACAATTTATTTTATGAAACATGTAAATTAAGACAATTTGAACACATAACCTATTCTATTCCCTAGAGGCACAATGGATATTTACCGAGGACACAAAACTCAAGTGCACTATACCTTAAATACCCGCACTACGGCCACGATGTTGATGGCTGCCCTCAGCCCCGAGGATACGGGCTTGCGGCCCTGTTCCTAATACACTCCCAAGACACACTAATGAAATTTAGTTTTTCCAACCTATCGCTGGGAAGGATTACTCCTCCCACCATCTACTACAGCCCCAGGGCTCCACCCATTATTTTGGCAATGGCCAACCATTTAACACGTAGGCCTGAGGTCTGGCTCTCTAGGGCCAATAAGGACTTGGCCCTTATCTCAGGCCAATCACCTTCACTGATCTGTCGTGGAAAGCTACATGAATTTCTGAAGATTGAGTCAGCTCTCCCCAGCTAAAGAGAAGAGGGACAAGGCGCGTCTATGGAGCCCAGGCACCTGCGAGCAATGTTTACAAAACTGATAATTTATGTTCAAGCCTGTCTCCTCTAAGATAGGAGTAGGGACATTTGACTCTGCCTGGTATGGGGAAGGCCGCTGCTGAGAGGGACAGAGAGGGATGAGAGGGGGTGGAGAGGGAAATATCTGAGTGGGGAATTGAGTGGGAGAAGCCAAGGTATCCACGACCACCCTACCCTCAGGTCAACCTCTTGACCCTGACAAATGGGCGACAGGGGGGGGGGGGAAGAGGAGGAGACGAATGACGGCCAAGGGGAGGGGAGAAGGACGGAGGGGAGAGGGAGAAGGAAAGGAGGGGAGAAGTAATGATCTGGGGCTCAGATCATTGGTTCTCCCTTCTCCCCTCTTTTCCCTCCCCTTCTCCCCTCCTTTCCTTCTCCCTCTCCCCTCCGTCCTTCTCCCCTCCCCTTGGCCGTCATTCGTCTCCTCCTCTTCCCCCCCCCCCTGTCGCCCATTTGTCAGGGTCAAGAGGTTGACCTGAGGGTAGGGTGGTCGTGGATACCTTGGCTTCTCCCACTCAATTCCCCACTCAGATATTTCCCTCTCCACCCCCTCTCATCCCTCTCTGTCCCTCTCAGCAGCGGCCTTCCCCATACCAGGCAGAGTCAAATGTCCCTACTCCTATCTTAGAGGAGACAGGCTTGAACATAAATTATCAGTTTTGTAAACATTGCTCGCAGGTGCCTGGGCTCCATAGACGCGCCTTGTCCCTCTTCTCTTTAGCTGGGGAGAGCTGACTCAATCTTCAGAAATTCATGTAGCTTTCCACGACAGATCAGTGAAGGTGATTGGCCTGAGATAAGGGCCAAGTCCTTATTGGCCCTAGAGAGCCAGACCTCAGGCCTACGTGTTAAATGGTTGGCCATTGCCAAAATAATGGGTGGAGCCCTGGGGCTGTAGTAGATGGTGGGAGGAGTAATCCTTCCCAGCGATAGGTTGGAAAAACTAAATTTCATTAGTGTGTCTTGGGAGTGTATTAGGAACAGGGCCGCAAGCCCGTATCCTCGGGGCTGAGGGCAGCCATCAACATCGTGGCCGTAGTGCGGGTATTTAAGGTATAGTGCACTTGAGTTTTGTGTCCTCGGTAAATATCCATTGTGCCTCTAGGGAATAGAATAGGTTATGTGTTCAAATTGTCTTAATTTACATGTTTCATAAAATAAATTGTATAGCTTGTCCAGTGGTATTCACTTAACACCCCTTTGATATATTTTGCTACTTTGTCATTTTTTAGGTGTTGTATTGGAAGCCCCCATGTTCTCCTACTATTAATAGATACTAAAGTTGCCCTTGGATTCAAATAAGTAACGTAAATTACACAAACTAATTTTCCAAAATTTATTTCTGAAATTCATATTACCCGGAGTCCCATGGTTACTGATTCCTTGCCTTCCTGGGGGATCGGTGATTGACACATTCAGGTATGGTTGGTCAGGAAGGTGGTGGCAGTGTAAATGTGTTTTGTTATTGTTTTTTTATCTAATAACCCTTGTCCTTGGTGTATCTTCCTCATTTAATATTCCTCTTATATACGTGGCAGTCCAGTGAGGGGTCATGCTGGACTGTAACAGCGTTAAGCTGGGGTATTGAGTGAGGAGAGACAGAGATGTACAACAGAGAGCGTATATTACGATCACGAGAGATAACAAGATAACAGGATTAATACTGGGGAACATTGGGTTATTACAATAGAGGCCGCGGTTATTACGGCAGGGTAAGCGGTCGTTACAGTGTGAGACCCCGGGTGCTCTTTCATTGAGCCCTGTTATATGGGAAAACTCAGTGCCAAATGCTTAATGCACAGACTACCCTGTTCCATTAGCTGAAGTTTATAACTTTTTAGACACTCAACCCACCAGGGGACTCGAACACTGGCCAACAAGGTGGCAGTTGCACGCTGTATCCACTACACTATACTTCAAAGCCATAAAGAGAGGTAGGAATTCTGGGGTATTTAACTAACCAGAACTCCAATCCTCTCCCAGGCAATGAGATAGTGTGGGACCCCGGGTGCTCTTTCATCGAGCCCTGTAATATGGGAAAACTCAGTGCCAAATGCTTAATGCACAGACTACCCTGTTCCATTAGCTGAAGTTTATAACTTTTTAGACACTCAACCCACCAGGGGACTCGAACACTGGCCAACAAGGTGGCAGTTGCACGCTGTATCCAATACACCATACTTCAAAGCTATAAAGAGAGGTAGGAATTTTGGGGTATTTAACCAACCAGAACTCCAATCCTCTCCCAGGCAATAAGATAGTGTGGGACCCCGGGTGCTCTTTCATCGAGCCCAGTTACATGGGAAAACTCAGTGCCAAATGCTTAATGCACAGACTACCCTGTTCCAGTAGCTGAAGTTTATAACTTTTTAGACACTCAACCCACCAGGGGACTCGAACACTGGCCAACAAGGTGGCAGTTGCACGCTGTATCCACTACACTATACGTCAAAGCCATAAAGAGAGGTAGGAATTCTGGTGTATTTAACCAACCAGAACTCCAATCCTCTCCCAGGCAATGAGATAGTGTGGGACCCCGGGTGCTCTTTCATTGAGTGCTGTTATATGGGAAAACTCAGTGCCAAATGCTTAATGCACAGACTACCCTGTTCCATTAGCTGAAGTTTATAACTTTTTAGACACTCAACCCACCAGGGGACTCGAACACTGGCCAACAAGGTGGCAGTTGCACGCTGTATCCACTACACTATACTTCAAAGCTATAAAGAGAGGTAGGAATTCTGGGGTATTTAACCAACCAGAACTCCAATCACCTCCCAGGAAATGAGATAGTGTGGGACCCCGGGTGCTCTTTCATCGAGCCCTGTTACATGGGAAAACTCAGTGCCATATGCTTAATGCACAGACTACCCTGTTCCAGTAGCTGAAGTTTATAACTTTTTAGACACTCAACCCACCAGGGGACTCGAACACTGGCCAACAAGGTGGCAGTTGCAAGCTGTATCCAATACACCATACTTCAAAGCTATAAAGAGAGGTAGGATTTTTGGGGTATTTAACCAATTAGAACTCCAATCCTCTCCCAGGCAATGAGATAGTGTGGGACCCCGGGTGCTCTTTCATCGAGCCCTGTTACATGGGAAAACTCAGTGCCAAATGCTTAATGCACAGACTACCCTGTTCCATTAGCTGAAGTTTATAACTTTTTAGACACTCAACCCACCAGGGGACTCGAACACTGGCCAACAAGGTGGCAGTTGCACGCTGTATCCACTACACTATACTTCAAAGCCATAAAGAGAGGTAGGAATTCTGGGGTATTTAACTAACCAGAACTCCAATCCTCTCCCAGGCAATGAGATAGTATGGGACCCCGGGTGCTCTTTCATCGAGCCCTGTTATATGGGAAAACTCATTGCCAAATGCTTAATGCACAGACTACCCTGTTCCAGTAGCTGAAGTTTATAACTTTTTAGACACTCAACCCACCAGGGGACTCGAACACTGGCCAACAAGGTGGCAGTTGCACGCTGTATCCACTACACTATTCTTCAAAGCCATAGAGAGAGGTAGGAATTCTGGGGTATTTAACTAACCAGAACTCCAATCCTCTCCCAGGCAATGAGATAGTGTGGGACCCCGGGTGCTCTTTCATTGAGCGCTGTTATATGGGAAAACTCAGTGCCAAATGCTTAATGCACAGACTACCCTGTTCCATTAGCTGAAGTTTATAACTTTTTAGACACTCAACCCACCAGGGGACTCGAACACTGGCCAACAAGGTGGCAGTTGCACGCTGTATCCAATACACCATACTTCAAAGCTATAAAGAGAGGTGGAATTTTGGGGTATTTAACCAACCAGAACTCCAATCCTCTCCCAGGCAATGAGATAGTGTGGGACCCCGGGTGCTCTTTCATCGAGCCCTGTTACATGGGAAAACTCAGTGCCAAATGCTTAATGCACAGACTACCCTGTTCCAGTAGCTGAAGTTTATAACTTTTTAGACACTCAACCCACCAGGGGACTCGAACACTGGCCAACAAGGTGGCAGTTGCACGCTGTATCCACTACACTATACTTCAAAGCCATAAAGAGAGGTAGGAATTCTGGGGTATTTAACCAACCAGAACTCCAATCCTCTCCCGGGCAATGAGATAGTGTGGGACCCCGGGTGCTCTTTCATCGAGCCCTGTTACATGGGAAAACTCAGTGCCATATGCTTAATGCACAGACTACCCTGTTCCAGTAGCTGAAGTTTATAACTTTTTAGACACTCAACCCACCAGGGGACTCGAACACTGGCCAACAAGGTGGCAGTTGCAAGCTGTATCCAATACACCATACTTCAAAGCTATAAAGAGAGGTAGGATTTTTGGGGTATTTAACCAATTAGAACTCCAATCCTCTCCCAGGCAATGAGATAGTGTGGGACCCCGGGTGCTCTTTCATCGAGCCCTGTTACATGGGAAAACTCAGTGCCAAATGCTTAATGCACAGACTACCCTGTTCCAGTAGCTGAAGTTTATAACTTTTTAGACACTCAACCCACCAGGGGACTCGAACACTGGCCAACAAGGTGGCAGTTGCACGCTGTATCCACTACACTATACGTCAAAGCCATAAAGAGAGGTAGGAATTCTGGTGTATTTAACCAACCAGAACTCCAATCCTCTCCCAGGCAATGAGATCGTGTGGGACCCCGGGTGCTCTTTCATTGAGCCCTGTTATATGGGAAAACTCAGTGTCAAATGCTTAATGCACAGACTACCCTGTTCCATTAGCTGAAGTTTATAACTTTTTAGACACTCAACCCACCAGGGGACTCGAACACTGGCCAACAAGGTGGCAGTTGCACGCTGTATCCACTACACTATACTTCAAAGCCATAAAGAGAGGTAGGAATTCTGGGGTATTTAACTAACCAGAACTCCAATCCTCTCCCAGGCAATGAGATATTATGGGACACCGGGTGCTCTTTCATCGAACCCTGTTATATGGGAAAACTCATTGCCAAATGCTTAATGCACAGACTACCCTGTTCCAGTAGCTGAAGTTTATAACTTTTTAGACACTCAACCCACCAGGGGACTCGAACACTGGCCAACAAGGTGGCAGTTGCACGCTGTATCCAATACACCATACTTCAAAGCTATAAAGAGAGGTAGGAATTTTGGGGTATTTATCCAACCAGAACTCCAATCACCTCCCAGGCAATGAGATAGTGTGGGACCCCGGGTGCTCTTTCATCGAGCCCTGTTTTATGGGAAAACTCATTTCCAAATGCTTAATGCACAGACTACCCTGTTCCAGTCGCTGACGTTTATAACTTTTTAGACACTCAACCCACCAGGGGACTCGAACACTGGCCAACAAGGTGGCAGTTGCACGCTGTATCCACTACACTATACTTCAAAGCCATAAAGAGAGGTAGGAATTCTGGGGTATTTAACCAACCAGAACTCCAATCACCTCCCAGGCAATGAGATAGTGTGGGACCCCGGGTGCTCTTTCATCGAGCCCTGTTACATGGGAAAACTCAGTGCCAAATGCTTAATGAACAGACTACCCTGTTCCAGTAGCTGACGTTTATAACTTTTTAGACACTCAACCCACCAGGGGACTCGAACACTGGCCAACAAGGTGGCAGTTGCATGCTGTATCCACTACACTATAAGTCAAAGCCATAAAGAGAGGTAGGAATTCTGGTGTATTTAACCAACCAGAACTCCAATCCTCTCCCAGGCAATGAGATAGTGTGAGACCCCGGGTGCTCTTTCATTGAGCCCTGTTATATGGGAAAACTCAGTGCCAAATGCTTAATGCACAGACTACCCTGTTCCATTAGCTGAAGTTTATAACTTTTTAGACACTCAACCCACCAGGGGACTCGAACACTGGCCAACAAGGTGGCAGTTGCACGCTGTATCCACTACACTATACTTCAAAGCCATAAAGAGAGGTAGGAATTCTGGGGTATTTAACTAACCAGAACTCCAATCCTCTCCCAGGCAATGAGATAGTGTGGGACCCCGGGTGCTCTTTCATTGAGCGCTGTTATATGGGAAAACTCAGTGCCAAATGCTTAATGCACAGACTACCCTGTTCCATTAGCTGAAGTTTATAACTTTTTAGACACTCAACCAACCAGGGGACTCGAACACTGGCCAACAAGGTGGCAGTTGCACGCTGTATCCAATACACCATACTTCAAAGCTATAAAGAGAGGTAGGAATTCTGGGGTATTTAACCAACCAGAACTCCAATCCTCTCCCGGGCAATGAGATAGTGTGGGACCCCGGGTGCTCTTTCATCGAGCCCTGTTACATGGGAAAACTCAGTGCCATATGCTTAATGCACAGACTACCCTGTTCCAGTAGCTGAAGTTTATAACTTTTTAGACACTCAACCCACCAGGGGACTCGAACACTGGCCAACAAGGTGGCAGTTGCAAGCTGTATCCAATACACCATACTTCAAAGCTATAAAGAGAGGTAGGATTTTTGGGGTATTTAACCAATTAGAACTCCAATCCTCTCCCAGGCAATGAGATAGTGTGGGACCCCGGGTGCTCTTTCATCGAGCCCTGTTACATGGGAAAACTCAGTGCCAAATGCTTAATGCACAGACTACCCTGTTCCAGTAGCTGAAGTTTATAACTTTTTAGACACTCAACCCACCAGGGGACTCGAACACTGGCCAACAAGGTGGCAGTTGCACGCTGTATCCACTACACTATACGTCAAAGCCATAAAGAGAGGTAGGAATTCTGGTGTATTTAACCAACCAGAACTCCAATCCTCTCCCAGGCAATGAGATCGTGTGGGACCCCGGGTGCTCTTTCATTGAGCCCTGTTATATGGGAAAACTCAGTGTCAAATGCTCAATGCACAGACTACCCTGTTCCATTAGCTGAAGTTTATAACTTTTTAGACACTCAACCCACCAGGGGACTCGAACACTGGCCAACAAGGTGGCAGTTGCACGCTGTATCCACTACACTATACTTCAAAGCCATAAAGAGAGGTAGGAATTCTGGGGTATTTAACTAACCAGAACTCCAATCCTCTCCCAGGCAATGAGATATTATGGGACCCCGGGTGCTCTTTCATCGAACCCTGTTATATGGGAAAACTCATTGCCAAATGCTTAATGCACAGACTACCCTGTTCCAGTAGCTGAAGTTTATAACTTTTTAGACACTCAACCCACCAGGGGACTCGAACACTGGCCAACAAGGTGGCAGTTGCACGCTGTATCCAATACACCATACTTCAAAGCTATAAAGAGAGGTAGGAATTTTGGGGTATTTATCCAACCAGAACTCCAATCACCTCCCAGGCAATGAGATAGTGTGGGACCCCGGGTGCTCTTTCATCGAGCCCTGTTTTATGGGAAAACTCATTTCCAAATGCTTAATGCACAGACTACCCTGTTCCAGTCGCTGAAGTTTATAACTTTTTAGACACTCAACCCACCAGGGGACTCGAACACTGGCCAACAAGGTGGCAGTTGCACGCTGTATCCACTACACTATACTTCAAAGCCATAAAGAGAGGTAGGAATTCTGGGGTATTTAACCAACCAGAACTCCAATCACCTCCCAGGCAATGAGATAGTGTGGGACCCCGGGTGCTCTTTCATCGAGCCCTGTTACATGGGAAAACTCAGTGCCAAATGCTTAATGAACAAACTACCCTGTTCCAGTAGCTGACGTTTATAACTTTTTAGACACTCAACCCACCAGGGGACTCGAACACTGGCCAACAAGGTGGCAGTTGCATGCTGTATCCACTACACTATAAGTCAAAGCCATAAAGAGAGGTAGGAATTCTGGTGTATTTAACCAACCAGAACTCCAATCCTCTCCCAGGCAATGAGATAGTGTGAGACCCCGGGTGCTCTTTCATTGAGCCCTGTTATATGGGAAAACTCAGTGCCAAATGCTTAATGCACAGACTACCCTGTTCCATTAGCTGAAGTTTATAACTTTTTAGACACTCAACCCACCAGGGGACTCGAACACTGGCCAACAAGGTGGCAGTTGCACGCTGTATCCACTACACTATACTTCAAAGCCATAAAGAGAGGTAGGAATTCTGGGGTATTTAACTAACCAGAACTCCAATCCTCTCCCAGGCAATGAGATAGTGTGGGACCCCGGGTGCTCTTTCATTGAGCGCTGTTATATGGGAAAACTCAGTGCCAAATGCTTAATGCACAGACTACCCTGTTCCATTAGCTGAAGTTTATAACTTTTTAGACACTCAACCAACCAGGGGACTCGAACACTGGCCAACAAGGTGGCAGTTGCACGCTGTATCCAATACACCATACTTCAAAGCTATAAAGAGAGGTAGGAATTTTGGGGTATTTAACCAACCAGAACTCCAATCCTCTCCCAGGCAATGAGATAGTGTGGGACCCCGGGTGCTCTTTCATCGAGCCCTGTTACATGGGAAAACTCAGTGCCAAATGCTTAATGCACAGACGACCCTGTTCCAGTAGCTGACGTTTATAACTTTTTAGACACTCAACCCACCAGGGGACTCGAACACTGGCCAACAAGGTGGCAGTTGCATGCTGTATCCACTACACTATAAGTCAAAGCCATAAAGAGAGGTAGGAATTCTAGTGTATTTAACCAACCAGAACTCCAATCCTCTCCCAGGCAATGAGATAGTGTGGGACCCCGGGTGCTCTTTCATCGAGCCCTGTTACATGGGAAAACTCAGTGCCATATGCTTAATGCACAGACTACCCTGTTCCAGTAGCTGAAGTTTATAACTTTTTAGACACTCAACCCACCAGGGGACTCGAACACTGGCCAACAAGGTGGCAGTTGCAAGCTGTATCCAATACACAATACTTCAAAGCTATAAAGAGAGGTAGGATTTTTGGGGTATTTAACCAATTAGAACTCCAATCCTCTCCCAGGCAATGAGATAGTGTGGGACCCCGGGTGCTCTTTCATCGAGCCCTGTTACATGGGAAAACTCAGTGCCAAATGCTTAATGCACAGACTACCCTGTTCCAGTAGCTGAAGTTTATAACTTTTTAGACACTCAACCCACCAGGGGACTCGAACACTGGCCAACAAGGTGGCAGTTGCACGCTGTATCCACTACACTATACGTCAAAGCCATAAAGAGAGGTAGGAATTCTGGTGTATTTAACCAACCAGAACTCCAATCCTCTCCCAGGCAATGAGATAGTGTGGGACCCCGGGTGCTCTTTCATTGAGCCCTGTTATATGGGAAAACTCAGTGTCAAATGCTTAATGCACAGACTACCCTGTTCCATTAGCTGAAGTTTATAACTTTTTAGACACTCAACCCACCAGGGGACTCGAACACTGGCCAACAAGGTGGCAGTTGCACGCTGTATCCACTACACTATACTTCAAAGCCATAAAGAGAGGTAGGAATTCTGGGGTATTTAACTAACCAGAACTCCAATCCTCTCCCAGGCAATGAGATAGTATGGGACCCCGGGTGCTCTTTCATCGAGCCCTGTTATATGGGAAAACTCATTGCCAAATGCTTAATGCACAGACTACCCTGTTCCAGTAGCTGAAGTTTATAACTTTTTAGACACTCAACCCACCAGGGGACTCGAACACTGGCCAACAAGGTGGCAGTTGCACGCTGCATCCACTACACTATACTTCAAAGCCATAAAGAGAGGTAGGAATTCTGGGGTATTTAACTAACCAGAACTCCAATCCTCTTCCAGGTAATGAGATAGTGTGGGACCCCGGGTGCTCTTTCATCGAGCCCTGTTATATGGGAAAACTCAGTGCCAAATGCTTAATGCACAGACTACCCTGTTCCATTAGCTGAAGTTTATAACTTTTTAGACACTCAACCCACCAGGGGACTCGAACACTGGCCAACAAGGTGGCAGTTGCACGCTGTATCCAATACACCATACTTCAAAGCTATAAAGAGAGGTGGAATTTTGGGGTATTTAACCAACCAGAACTCCAATCCTCTCCCAGGCAATGAGATAGTGTGGGACCCCGGGTGCTCTTTCATTGAGCCCTGTTACTTGGGAAAACTCAGTGCCAAATGCTTAATGCACAGACTACCCTGTTCCAGTAGCTGAAGTTTATAACTTTTTAGACACTCAACCCACCAGGGGACTCGAACACTGGCCAACAAGGTGGCAGTTGCACGCTGTATCCACTACACTATACTTCAAAGCCATAAAGAGAGGTAGGAATTCTGGGGTATTTAACTAACCAGAACTCCAATCCTCTCCCTGGCTATGAGATTGTGTGGGACCCCGGGTGCTCTTTCATCGAGCCCTGTTATATGGGAAAACTCATTGCCAAATGCTTAATGCACAGACTACCCTGTTCCATTAGCTGAAGTTTATAACTTTTTAGACACTCAACCCACCAGGGGACTCGAACACTGGCCAACAAGGTGGCAGTTGCACGCTGTATGCTCTACACCATACGTCAAAGCCATAAAGAGAGGTAGGAATTCTGTGGTATTTAACCAAACAGAACTCCAATCCTCTCCCAGGCAATGAGATAGTGTGGGACCCCGGGTGCTCTTTCATCGAGCCCTGTTATATGGGAAAATTCAGTGCCAAATGCTTAATGCACAGACTACCCTGTTCCAGTAGCTGACGTTTATAACTTTTTAGACACTCAACCCACCAGGGGACTCGAACACTGGCCAACAAGGTGGCAGTTGCACGCTGTATCCACTACACTATACTTCAAAGCCATAAAGAGAGGTAGGAATTCTGGGGTATTTAACCAACCAGAACTCCAATCACCTCCCAGGCAATGAGATAGTGTGGGACCCCGGGTGCTCTTTCATCGAGCCCTGTTACATGGGAAAACTCAGTGCCAAATGCTTAATGAACAGACTACCCTGTTCCAGTAGCTGACGTTTATAACTTTTTAGACACTCAACCCACCAGGGGACTCGAACACTGGCCAACAAGGTGGCAGTTGCATGCTGTATCCACTACACTATAAGTCAAATCCATAAAGAGAGGTAGGAATTCTGGTGTATTTAACCAACCAGAACTCCAATCCTCTCCCAGGCATTGAGATAGTGTGAGACCCCGGGTGCTCTTTCATTGAGCCCTGTTATATGGGAAAACTCAGTGCCAAATGCTTAATGCACAGACTACCCTGTTCCATTAGCTGAAGTTTATAACTTTTTAGACACTCAACCCACCAGGGGACTCGAACACTGGCCAACAAGGTGGCAGTTGCACGCTGTATCCACTACACTATACTTCAAAGCCATAAAGAGAGGTAGGAATTCTGGGGTATTTAACTAACCAGAACTCCAATCCTCTCCCAGGCAATGAGATAGTGTGGGACCCCGGGTGCTCTTTCATTGAGCGCTGTTATATGGGAAAACTCAGTGCCAAATGCTTAATGCACAGACTACCCTGTTCCATTAGCTGAAGTTTATAACTTTTTAGACACTCAACCAACTAGGGGACTCGAACACTGGCCAACAAGGTGGCAGTTGCACGCTGTATCCAATACACCATACTTCAAAGCTATAAAGAGAGGTAGGAATTTTGGGGTATTTAACCAACCAGAACTCCAATCCTCTCCCAGGCAATGAGATAGTGTGGGACCCCGGGTGCTCTTTCATCGAGCCCTGTTACATGGGAAAACTCAGTGCCAAATGCTTAATGCACAGACGACCCTGTTCCAGTAGCTGACGTTTATAACTTTTTAGACACTCAACCCACCAGGGGACTCGAACACTGGCCAACAAGGTGGCAGTTGCATGCTGTATCCACTACACTATAAGTCAAAGCCATAAAGAGAGGTAGGAATTCTAGTGTATTTAACCAACCAGAACTCCAATCCTCTCCCAGGCAATGAGATAGTGTGGGACCCCGGGTGCTCTTTCATCGAGCCCTGTTATATGGGAAAACTCAGTGCCAAATGCTTAATGCACAGACTAACCTGTTCTAGTAGCTGAAGTTTATATCTTTTTAGACACTCAACCCACCAGGGGACTCGAACACTGGCCATCAAGGTGGCAGTTGCACGCTGTATCCACTACACCATACTTCAAAGCCATAAAGAGAGGTAAGAATTCTGGTGTATTTAACCAACCAGAACTCCAATCCTCTCCCAGGCAATGAGATAGTGTGGGACCCCGGGTGCTCTTTCATTGAGCGCTGTTATATGGGAAAACTCAGTGCCAAATGCTTAATGCACAGACTATCCCTGTTCCATTAGCTGAAGTTTATAACTTTTTAGACACTCAACCCACCAGGGGACTCGAACACTGGCCAACAAGGTGGCAGTTGCACGCTGTATCCAATACACCATACTTCAAAGCTATAAAGAGAGGTAGGAATTTTGGGGTATTTAACCAACCAGAACTCCAATCCTCTCCCAGGCAATGAGATAGTGTGGGACCCCGGGTGCTCTTTCATCGAGCCCTGTTACATGGGAAAACTCAGTGCCAAATGCTTAATGCACAGACTACCCTGTTCCAGTAGCTGAAGTTTATAACTTTTTAGACACTCAACCCACCAGGGGACTCGAACACTGGCCAACAAGGTGGCAGTTGCACTGCTGTATCCACTACACTATACGTCAAAGCCATAAAGAGAGGTAGGAATTCTAGGTGTATTTAACCAACCAGAACTCCAATCCTCTCCCAGGCAATGAGATAGTGTGGGACCCCGGGTGCTCTTTCATCGAGCCCTGTTACATGGGAAAACTCAGTGCCAAATGCTTAATGCACAGACTACCCTGTTCCAGTAGCTGAAGTTTATAACTTTTTAGACACTCAACCCACCAGGGGACTCGAACACTGGCCAACAAGGTGGCAGTTGCACGCTGTATCCTATACACCATACTTCAAAGCTATAAAGAGAGGTAGGAATTTTGGGGTATTTAACCAATTAGAACTCCAATCCTCTCCCAGGCAATGAGATAGTGTGGGACCCTGGTTGCTCTTTCATCGAGCTTTGTTATATGGGAAAATTCAGTGCCAAATGCTTAATGCACATAATACCCTGTTCCAGTAGCTGAAGTTTATAACTCTTTAGACACTCAACCCACCAGGGGACTCGAACACTGGCCAACAAGGTGGCAGTTGCACGCTGTATCCACTACACTATACTTCAAAGCCATAAAGAGAGGTAGGAATTCTGGGGTATTTAACTAACCAGAACTCCAATCCTCTCCCAGGCAATGAGATAGTATGGGACCCCGGGTGCTCTTTCATCGAGCCCTGTTATATGGGAAAACTCATTGCCAAATGCTTAATGCACAGACTACCCTGTTCCAGTAGCTGAAGTTTATAACTTTTTAGACACTCAACCCACCAGGGGACTCGAACACTGGCCAACAAGGTGGCAGTTGCACGCTGTATCCACTACACTATACTTCAAAGCCATAGAGAGAGGTAGGAATTCTGGGGTATTTAACTAACCAGAACTCCAATCCTCTCCCAGGCAATGAGATAGTGTGGGACCCCGGGTGCTCTTTCATCGAGCCCTGTTACATGGGAAAACTCAGTGCCAAATGCTTAATGCACAGACTACCCTGTTCCAGTAGCTGAAGTTTATAACTTTTTAGACACTCAACCCACCAGGGGACTCGAACACTGGCCAACAAGGTGGCAGTTGCACGCTGTATCCACTACACTATACTTCAAAGCCATAAAGAGAGGTAGGAATTCTGGGGTATTTAACCAACCAGAACTCCAATCCTCTCCCGGGCAATGAGATAGTATGGGACCCCGGGTGCTCTTTCATCGAGCCCTGTTATATGGGAAAACTCATTGCCAAATGCTTAATGCACAGACTACCCTGTTCCAGTAGCTGAAGTTTATAACTTTTTAGACACTCAACCCACCAGGGGACTCGAACACTGGCCAACAAGGTGGCAGTTGCACGCTGTATCCACTACACTATACTTCAAAGCCATAGAGAGAGGTAGGAATTCTGGGGTATTTAACTAACCAGAACTCCAATCCTCTCCCAGGCAATGAGATAGTGTGGGACCCCGGGTGCTCTTTCATTGAGCGCTGTTATATGGGAAAACTCAGTGCCAAATGCTTAATGCACAGACTACCCTGTTCCATTAGCTGAAGTTTATAACTTTTTAGACACTCAACCCACCAGGGGACTCGAACACTGGCCAACAAGGTGGCAGTTGCACGCTGTATCCAATACACCATACTTCAAAGCTATAAAGAGAGGTAGGAATTTTGGGGTATTTAACCAACCAGAACTCCAATCCTCTCCCAGGCAATGAGATAGTGTGGGACCCCGGGTGCTCTTTCATCGAGCCCTGTTACATGGGAAAACTCAGTGCCAAATGCTTAATGCACAGACTACCCTGTTCCAGTAGCTGAAGTTTATAACTTTTTAGACACTCAACCCACCAGGGGACTCGAACACTGGCCAACAAGGTGGCAGTTGCACGCTGTATCCACTACACTATACTTCAAAGCCATAAAGAGAGGTAGGAATTCTGGGGTATTTAACCAACCAGAACTCCAATCCTCTCCCAGGCAATGAGATAGTGTGGGACCCCGGGTGCTCTTTCATCGAGCCCTGTTACATGGGAAAACTCAGTGCCATATGCTTAATGCACAGACTACCCTGTTCCAGTAGCTGAAGTTTATAACTTTTTAGACACTCAACCCACCAGGGGACTCGAACACTGGCCAACAAGGTGGCAGTTGCACGCTGTATCCAATACACCATACTTCAAAGCTATAAAGAGAGGTAGGATTTTGGGGTATTTAACCAATTAGAACTCCAATCCTCTCCCAGGCAATGAGATAGTGTGGGACCCCGGGTGCTCTTTCATCGAGCCCTGTTACATGGGAAAACTCAGTGCCAAATGCTTAATGCACAGACTACCCTGTTCCAGTAGCTGAAGTTTATAACTTTTTAGACACTCAACCCACCAGGGGACTCGAACACTGGCCAACAAGGTGGCAGTTGCACGCTGTATCCACTACACTATACGTCAAAGCCATAAAGAGAGGTAGGAATTCTGGTGTATTTAACCAACCAGAACTCCAATCCTCTCCCAGGCAATGAGATAGTGTGGGACCCCGGGTGCTCTTTCATTGAGCCCTGTTATATGGGAAAACTCAGTGTCAAATGCTTAATGCACAGACTACCCTGTTCCATTAGCTGAAGTTTATAACTTTTTAGACACTCAACCCACCAGGGGACTCGAACACTGGCCAACAAGGTGGCAGTTGCACGCTGTATCCACTACACTATACTTCAAAGCCATAAAGAGAGGTAGGAATTCTGGGGTATTTAACTAACCAGAACTCCAATCCTCTCCCAGGCAATGAGATAGTATGGGACCCCGGGTGCTCTTTCATCGAACCCTGTTATATGGGAAAACTCATTGCCAAATGCTTAATGCACAGACTACCCTGTTCCAGTAGCTGAAGTTTATAACTTTTTAGACACTCAACCCACCAGGGGACTCGAACACTGGCCAACAAGGTGGCAGTTGCACGCTGTATCCAATACACCATACTTCAAAGCTATAAAGAGAGGTAGGAATTTTGGGGTATTTAACCAACCAGAACTCCAATCGCCTCCCAGGCAATGAGATAGTGTGGGACCCCGGGTGCTCTTTCATCGAGCCCTGTTTTATGGGAAAACTCATTTCCAAATGCTTAATGCTCAGACTACCCTGTTCCAGTCGCTGACGTTTATAACTTTTTAGACACTCAACCCACCAGGGGACTCGAACACTGGCCAACAAGGTGGCAGTTGCACGCTGTATCCACTACACTATACTTCAAAGCCATAAAGAGAGGTAGGAATTCTGGGGTATTTAACCAACCAGAACTCCAATCACTCTCCCAGGCAATGAGATAGTGTGGGACCCCGGGTGCTCTTTCATCGAGCCCTGTTACATGGGAAAACTCAGTGCCAAATGCTTAATGAACAGACTACCCTGTTCCAGTAGCTGACGTTTATAACTTTTTAGACACTCAACCCACCAGGGGACTCGAACACTGGCCAACAAGGTGGCAGTTGCATGCTGTATCCACTACACTATAAGTCAAAGCCATAAAGAGAGGTAGGAATTCTGGTGTATTTAACCAACCAGAACTCCAATCCTCTCCCAGGCAATGAGATAGTGTGAGACCCCGGGTGCTCTTTCATTGAGCCCTGTTATATGGGAAAACTCAGTGCCAAATGCTTAATGCACAGACTACCCTGTTCCATTAGCTGAAGTTTATAACTTTTTAGACACTCAACCCACCAGGGGACTCGAACACTGGCCAACAAGGTGGCAGTTGCACGCTGTATCCACTACACTATACTTCAAAGCCATAAAGAGAGGTAGGAATTCTGGGGTATTTAACTAACCAGAACTCCAATCCTCTCCCAGGCAATGAGATAGTGTGGGACCCCGGGTGCTCTTTCATTGAGCGCTGTTATATGGGAAAACTCAGTGCCAAATGCTTAATGCACAGACTACCCTGTTCCATTAGCTGAAGTTTATAACTTTTTAGACACTCAACCAACCAGGGGACTCGAACACTGGCCAACAAGGTGGCAGTTGCACGCTGTATCCAATACACCATACTTCAAAGCTATAAAGAGAGGTAGGAATTTTGGGGTATTTAACCAACCAGAACTCCAATCCTCTCCCAGGCAATGAGATAGTGTGGGACCCCGGGTGCTCTTTCATCGAGCCCTGTTACATGGGAAAACTCAGTGCCAAATGCTTAATGCACAGACGACCCTGTTCCAGTAGCTGAAGTTTATAACTTTTTAGACACTCAACCCACCAGGGGACTCGAACACTGGCCAACAAGGTGGCAGTTGCATGCTGTATCCACTACACTATAAGTCAAAGCCATAAAGAGAGGTAGGAATTCTAGTGTATTTAACCAACCAGAACTCCAATCCTCTCCCAGGCAATGAGATAGTGTGGGACCCCGGGTGCTCTTTCATCGAGCCCTGTTACATGGGAAAACTCAGTGCCAAATGCTTAATGCACAGACTACCCTGTTCCAGTAGCTGAAGTTTATAACTTTTTAGACACTCAACCCACCAGGGGACTCGAACACTGGCCAACAAGGTGGCAGTTGCACGCTGTATCCTATACACCATACTTCAAAGCTATAAAGAGAGGTAGGATTTTGGGGTATTTAACCAATTAGAACTCCAATCCTCTCCCAGGCAATGAGATAGTGTGGGACCCTGGTGCTCTTTCATCGAGCTTTGTTATATGGGAAAATTCAGTGCCAAATGCTTAATGCACATAATACCCTGTTCCAGTAGCTGAAGTTTATAACTCTTTAGACACTCAACCCACCAGGGGACTCGAACACTGGCCAACAAGGTGGCAGTTGCACGCTGTATCCACTACACTATACGTCAAAGCCATAAAGAGAGGTAGGAATTCTGCGGTATTTAACCAACCAGAACTCCAATCCTCTCCCAGGCAATGAGATAGTGTGGGACCCCGGGTGCTCTTTCATTGAGCCCTGTTATATGGGAAAACTCAGTGTCAAATGCTTAATGCACAGACTACCCTGTTCCATTAGCTGAAGTTTATAACTTTTTAGACACTCAACCCACCAGGGGACTCGAACACTGGCCAACAAGGTGGCAGTTGCACGCTGTATCCACTACACTATACTTCAAAGCCATAAAGAGAGGTAGGAATTCTGGGGTATTTAACTAACCAGAACTCCAATTCTCTCCAAGGCAATGAGATAGTGTGGGACCCTGGGTGCTCTTTCATCGAGCCCTGTTACATGGGAAAATTCAGTGCCAAATGATTAATGCACATACTACCCTGTTCCAGTAGCTGACGTTTATAACTTTTTAGACACTCAACCCACCAGGGGACTCGAACACTGGCCAACAAGGTGGCAGTTGCACGCTGTAACCCAATACACCATACTTCAAAGCTATAAAGAGAGGTAGGAATTTTGGGGTATTTAACCAACCAGAACTCCAATCCTCTCCCAGGCAATGAGATAGTGTGGGACCCCGGGTGCTCTTTCATCGAGCCCTGTTACATGGGAAAACTCAGTGCCAAATGCTTAATGCACAGACTACCCTGTTCCAGTAGCTGAAGTTTATAACTTTTTAGACACTCAACCCACCAGGGGACTCGAACACTGGCCAACAAGGTGGCAGTTGCACGCTGTATCCACTACACTATACGTCAAAGCCATAAAGAGAGGTAGGAATTCTGGTGTATTTAACCAACCAGAACTCCAATCCTCTCCCAGGCAATGAGATAGTGTGGGACCCCGGGTGCTCTTTCATTGAGCCCTGTTATATGGGAAAACTCAGTGCCAAATGCTTAATGCACAGACTACCCTGTTCTATTAGCTGAAGTTTATAACTTTTTAGACACTCAACCCACCAGAGGACTCGAACACTGGCCAACAAGGTGGCAGTTGCACGCTGTATCCACTACACTATACTTCAAAGCCATAAAGAGAGGTAGGAATTCTGGGGTATTTAACTAACCAGAACTCCAATCCTCTCCCAGGCAATGAGATAGTGTGGGACCTCGGGTGCTCTTTCATCGAGCCCTGTTATATGGGAAAATTCAGTGCCAAATGCTGAATGCACAGACTACCCTGTTCCATTAGCTGAAGTTTATAACTTTTTAGACACTCAACCCACCAGGGGACTCGAACACTGGCCAACAAGGTGGCAGTTGCACGCTGTATCCAATACACCATACTTCAAAGCTATAAAGAGAGGTAGGAATTTTGGGGTATTTAACCAACCAGAACTCCAATCCTCTCCCAGGCAATGAGATAGTGTGGGACCCCAGGTGCTCTTTTATCGAGCCCAGTTACATGGGAAAACTCAGTGCCAAATGCTTAATGCACAGACTACCCTGTTCCAGTAGCTGAAGTTTATAACTTTTTAGACACTCAACCCACCAGGGGACTCGAACACTGGCCAACAAGGTGGCAGTTGCACGCTGTATCCACTACACTATACGTCAAAGCTATAAAGAGAGGTAGGAATTCTGGTGTATTTAACCAACCAGAACTCCAATCCTCTCCCAGGCAATGAGATAGTGTGGGACCCCGGGTGCTCTTTCATTGAGCGCTGTTATATGGGAAAACTCAGTGCCAAATGCTTAATGCACAGACTACCCTGTTACATTAGCTGAAGTTTATAACTTTTTAGACACTCAACCCACCAGGGGACTCGAACACTGGCCAACAAGGTGGCAGTTGCACGCTGTATCCACTACACTATACTTCAAAGCTATAAAGAGAGGTAGAAATTCTGGGGTATTTAACCAACCAGAACTCCAATCATCTCCCAGGCAATGAGATAGTGTGGGACCCCGGGTGCTCTTTCATCGAGCCCTGTTATATGGGAAAACTCATTTCCAAATGCTTAATGCACAGACTACCCTGTTCCAGTAGCTGACGTTTATAACTTTTTAGACACTCAACCCACCAGGGGACTCGAACACTGGCCAACAAAGGTGGCAGTTGCACGCTGTATCCAATACACCATACTTCAAAGCTATAAAGAGAGGTAGGAATTTTGGGGTATTTAACCAACCAGAACTCCAATCCTCTCCCAGGCAATGAGATAGTGTGGGACCTCGGGTGCTCTTTCATCGAGCCCTGTTATATGGGAAAATTCAGTGCCAAATGCTTAATGCACAGACTACCCTGTTCCAGTAGCTGAAGTTTATAACTTTTTAGACACTCAACCCACCAGGGGACTCGAACACTGGCCAACAAGGTGGCAGTTGCACGCTGTATCCTATACACCATACTTCAAAGCTATAAAGAGAGGTAGGATTTTTGGGGTATTTAACCAATTAGAACTCCAATCCTCTCCCAGGCAATGAGATAGTGTGGGACCCTGGTTGCTCTTTCATCGAGCTTTGTTATATGGGAAAATTCAGTGCCAAATGCTTAATGCACATACTACCCTGTTCCAGTAGGTGACGTTTATAACTTTTTAGACACTCAACCCACCAGGGGACTCGAACACTGCCCAACAAGGTGGCAGTTGCACGCTGAACCCAATACACCATACTTCAAAGCTATAAAGAGAGGTAGGAATTTTGGGGTATTTAACCAACCAGAACTCCAATCCTCTCCCAGGCAATGAGATAGTGTGGGACCTCGGGTGCTCTTTCATCGAGCCCTGTTATATGGGAAAACTCAGTGCCAAATGCTTAATGCACAGACTAACCTGTTTTAGTAGCTGAAGTTTATATCTTTTTTGACACTCAACCCACCAGGGGACTCGAACACTGGCCATCAAGGTGGCAGTTGCACGCTGTATCCACTACACCATACTTCAAAGCCATAAAGAGAGGTAAGAATTCTGGTGTATTTAACCAACCAGAACTTCAATCCTCTCCCAGGCAATGAGATAGTGTGGGACCTCGGGTGCTCTTTCATCGAGCCCTGTTATATGGGAAAATTCAGTGCCAAATGCTGAATGCACATAATACCCTGTTCCAGTAGCTGAAGTTTATAACTCTTTAGACACTCAACCCACCAGGGGACTCGAACACTGGCCAACAAGGTGGCAGTTGCACGCTGTATCCACTACACTAAACGTCAAAGCCATAAAGAGAGGTAGGAATTCTGGGGTATTTAACCAACCAGAACTCCAATCCTCTCCCAGGCAATGAGATAGTGTGGGACCCCGGGTGCTCTTTCATTGATCCCTGTTATATGGGAAAACTCAGTGTCAAATGCTTAATGCACAGACTACCCTGTTCCATTAGCTGAAGTTTATAACTTTTTAGACACTCAACCCACCAGGGGACTCGAACACTGGCCAACAAGGTGGCAGTTGCACGCTGTATCCACTACACTATACTTCAAAGCCATAAAGAGAGGTAGGAATTCTGGGGTATTTAACTAACCAGAACTCCAATCCTCTCCCAGGCAATGAGATAGTGTGGGACCCCGGGTGCTCTTTCATCGAGCCCTGTTACATGGGAAAACTCAGTGCCAAATGCTTAATGCACAGACTACCCTGTTCCAGTAGCTGAAGTTTATAACTTTTTAGACACTCAACCCACCAGGGGACTCGAACACTGGCCAACAAGGTGGCAGTTGCACGCTGTATCCACTACACTATACGTCAAAGCCATAAAGAGAGGTAGGAATTCTGGTGTATTTAACCAACCAAAACTCCAATCCTCTCCCAGGCAATGAGATAGTGTGGGACCCCGGGTGCTCTTTCATCGAGCCCTGTTATATGGGAAAACTCAGTGCCAAATGCTTAATGCACAGACTAACCTGTTCTAGTAGCTGAAGTTTATATCTTTTTAGACACTCAACCCACCAGGGGACTCGAACACTGGCCATCAAGGTGGCAGTTGCACGCTGTATCCACTACACCATACTTCAAAGCCATAAAGAGAGGTAAGAATTCTGGTGTATTTAACCAACCAGAACTCCAATCCTCTCATAGGCAATGAGATAGTGTGGGACCCCGGGTGCTCTTTCATTGAGCGCTGTTATATGGGAAAACTCAGTGCCAAATGCTTAATGCACAGACTATCCTGTTCCATTAGCTGAAGTTTATAACTTTTTAGACACTCAACCAACCAGGGGACTCGAACACTGGCCAACAAGGTGGCAGTTGCACGCTGTATCCAATACACCATACTTCAAAGCTATAAAGAGAGGTAGGAATTTTGGGGTATTTAACCAACCAGAACTCCAATCCTCTCCCAGGCAATGAGATAGTGTGGGACCCCGGGTGCTCTTTCATCGAGCCCTGTTACATGGGAAAACTCAGTGCCAAATGCTTAATGCACAGACTACCCTGTTCCAGTAGCTGAAGTTTATAACTTTTTAGAAACTCAACCCACCAGGGGACTCGAACACTGGCCAACAAGGTGGCAGTTGCATGCTGTATCCACTACACTATAAGTCAAAGCCATAAAGAGAGGTAGGAATTCTAGTGTATTTAACCAACCAGAACTCCAATCCTCTCCCAGGCAATGAGATAGTGTGGGACCCCGGGTGCTCTTTCATCGAGCCCTGTTACATGGGAAAACTCAGTGCCAAATGCTTAATGCACAGACTACCCTGTTCCAGTAGCTGAAGTTTATAACTTTTTAGACACTCAACCCACCAGGGGACTCGAACACTGGCCAACAAGGTGGCAGTTGCACGCTGTATCCTATACACCATACTTCAAAGCTATAAAGAGAGGTAGGATTTTTGGGGTATTTAACCAATTAGAACTCCAATCCTCTCCCAGGCAATGAGATAGTGTGGGACCCTGGTTGCTCTTTCATCGAGCTTTGTTATATGGGAAAATTCAGTGCCAAATGCTTAATGCACATAATACCCTGTTCCAGTAGCTGAAGTTTATAACTCTTTAGACACTCAACCCACCAGGGGACTCGAACACTGGCCAACAAGGTGGCAGTTGCACGCTGTATCCACTACACTATACGTCAAAGCCATAAAGAGAGGTAGGAATTCTGCGGTATTTAACCAACCAGAACTCCAATCCTCTCCCAGGCAATGAGATAGTGTGGGACCCCGGGTGCTCTTTCATTGAGCCCTGTTATATGGGAAAACTCAGTGTCAAATGCTTAATGCACAGACTACCCTGTTCCATTAGCTGAAGTTTATAACTTTTTAGACACTCAACCCACCAGGGGACTCGAACACTGGCCAACAAGGTGGCAGTTGCACGCTGTATCCACTACACTATACTTCAAAGCCATAAAGAGAGGTAGGAATTCTGGGGTATTTAACTAACCAGAACTCCAATTCTCTCCAAGGCAATGAGATAGTGTGGGACCCTGGGTGCTCTTTCATCGAGCTTTGTTATATGGGAAAATTCAGTGCCAAATGATTAATGCACATACTACCCTGTTCCAGTAGCTGACGTTTATAACTTTTTAGACACTCAACCCACCAGGGGACTCGAACACTGGCCAACAAGGTGGCAGTTGCACGCTGAACCCAATACACCATACTTCAAAGCTATAAAGAGAGGTAGGAATTTTGGGGTATTTAACCAACCAGAACTCCAATCCTCTCCCAGGCAATGAGATAGTGTGGGACCCCGGGTGCTCTTTCATCGAGCCCTGTTACATGGGAAAACTCAGTGCCAAATGCTTAATGCACAGACTACCCTGTTCCAGTAGCTGAAGTTTATAACTTTTTAGACACTCAACCCACCAGGGGACTCGAACACTGGCCAACAAGGTGGCAGTTGCACGCTGTATCCACTACACTATACGTCAAAGCCATAAAGAGAGGTAGGAATTCTGGTGTATTTAACCAACCAGAACTCCAATCCTCTCCCAGGCAATGAGATAGTGTGGGACCCCGGGTGCTCTTTCATTGAGCCCTGTTATATGGGAAAACTCAGTGCCAAATGCTTAATGCACAGACTACCCTGTTCTATTAGCTGAAGTTTATAACTTTTTAGACACTCAACCCACCAGAGGACTCGAACACTGGCCAACAAGGTGGCAGTTGCACGCTGTATCCACTACACTATACTTCAAAGCCATAAAGAGAGGTAGGAATTCTGGGGTATTTAACTAACCAGAACTCCAATCCTCTCCCAGGCAATGAGATAGTGTGGGACCTCGGGTGCTCTTTCATCGAGCCCTGTTATATGGGAAAATTCAGTGCCAAATGCTGAATGCACAGACTACCCTGTTCCATTAGCTGAAGTTTATAACTTTTTAGACACTCAACCCACCAGGGGACTCGAACACTGGCCAACAAGGTGGCAGTTGCACGCTGTATCCAATACACCATACTTCAAAGCTATAAAGAGAGGTAGGAATTTTGGGGTATTTAACCAACCAGAACTCCAATCCTCTCCCAGGCAATGAGATAGTGTGGGACCCCAGGTGCTCTTTTATCGAGCCCAGTTACATGGGAAAACTCAGTGCCAAATGCTTAATGCACAGACTACCCTGTTCCAGTAGCTGAAGTTTATAACTTTTTAGACACTCAACCCACCAGGGGACTCGAACACTGGCCAACAAGGTGGCAGTTGCACGCTGTATCCACTACACTATACGTCAAAGCTATAAAGAGAGGTAGGAATTCTGGTGTATTTAACCAACCAGAACTCCAATCCTCTCCCAGGCAATGAGATAGTGTGGGACCCCGGGTGCTCTTTCATTGAGCGCTGTTATATGGGAAAACTCAGTGCCAAATGCTTAATGCACAGACTACCCTGTTACATTAGCTGAAGTTTATAACTTTTTAGACACTCAACCCACCAGGGGACTCGAACACTGGCCAACAAGGTGGCAGTTGCACGCTGTATCCACTACACTATACTTCAAAGCTATAAAGAGAGGTAGAAATTCTGGGGTATTTAACCAACCAGAACTCCAATCATCTCCCAGGCAATGAGATAGTGTGGGACCCCGGGTGCTCTTTCATCGAGCCCTGTTATATGGGAAAACTCATTTCCAAATGCTTAATGCACAGACTACCCTGTTCCAGTAGCTGACGTTTATAACTTTTTAGACACTCAACCCACCAGGGGACTCGAACACTGGCCAACAAAGTGGCAGTTGCACGCTGTATCCAATACACCATACTTCAAAGCTATAAAGAGAGGTAGGAATTTTGGGGTATTTAACCAACCAGAACTCCAATCCTCTCCCAGGCAATGAGATAGTGTGGGACCTCGGGTGCTCTTTCATCGAGCCCTGTTATATGGGAAAATTCAGTGCCAAATGCTTAATGCACAGACTACCCTGTTCCAGTAGCTGAAGTTTATAACTTTTTAGACACTCAACCCACCAGGGGACTCGAACACTGGCCAACAAGGTGGCAGTTGCACGCTGTATCCTATACACCATACTTCAAAGCTATAAAGAGAGGTAGGATTTTTGGGGTATTTAACCAATTAGAACTCCAATCCTCTCCCAGGCAATGAGATAGTGTGGGACCCTGGTTGCTCTTTCATCGAGCTTTGTTATATGGGAAAATTCAGTGCCAAATGCTTAATGCACATACTACCCTGTTCCAGTAGGTGACGTTTATAACTTTTTAGACACTCAACCCACCAGGGGACTCGAACACTGCCCAACAAGGTGGCAGTTGCACGCTGAACCCAATACACCATACTTCAAAGCTATAAAGAGAGGTAGGAATTTTGGGGTATTTAACCAACCAGAACTCCAATCCTCTCCCAGGCAATGAGATAGTGTGGGACCTCGGGTGCTCTTTCATCGAGCCCTGTTATATGGGAAAACTCAGTGCCAAATGCTTAATGCACAGACTAACCTGTTTTAGTAGCTGAAGTTTATATCTTTTTTGACACTCAACCCACCAGGGGACTCGAACACTGGCCATCAAGGTGGCAGTTGCACGCTGTATCCACTACACCATACTTCAAAGCCATAAAGAGAGGTAAGAATTCTGGTGTATTTAACCAACCAGAACTTCAATCCTCTCCCAGGCAATGAGATAGTGTGGGACCTCGGGTGCTCTTTCATCGAGCCCTGTTATATGGGAAAATTCAGTGCCA
This sequence comes from Procambarus clarkii, assembly GCF_040958095.1. Taxonomy (NCBI): domain Eukaryota; kingdom Metazoa; phylum Arthropoda; class Malacostraca; order Decapoda; family Cambaridae; genus Procambarus; species Procambarus clarkii. The sequence goes on from NC_091210.1 coordinate 33,175,861, forward strand.
AATGCTGAATGCACATAATACCCTGTTCCAGTAGCTGAAGTTTATAACTCTTTAGACACTCAACCCACCAGGGGACTCGAACACTGGCCAACAAGGTGGCAGTTGCACGCTGTATCCACTACACTAAACGTCAAAGCCATAAAGAGAGGTAGGAATTCTGGGGTATTTAACCAACCAGAACTCCAATCCTCTCCCAGGCAATGAGATAGTGTGGGACCCCGGGTGCTCTTTCATTGATCCCTGTTATATGGGAAAACTCAGTGTCAAATGCTTAATGCACAGACTACCCTGTTCCATTAGCTGAAGTTTATAACTTTTTAGACACTCAACCCACCAGGGGACTCGAACACTGGCCAACAAGGTGGCAGTTGCACGCTGTATCCACTACACTATACTTCAAAGCCATAAAGAGAGGTAGGAATTCTGGGGTATTTAACTAACCAGAACTCCAATCCTCTCCCAGGCAATGAGATAGTGTGGGACCCCGGGTGCTCTTTCATCGAGCCCTGTTACATGGGAAAACTCAGTGCCAAATGCTTAATGCACAGACTACCCTGTTCCAGTAGCTGAAGTTTATAACTTTTTAGACACTCAACCCACCAGGGGACTCGAACACTGGCCAACAAGGTGGCAGTTGCACGCTGTATCCACTACACTATACGTCAAAGCCATAAAGAGAGGTAGGAATTCTGGTGTATTTAACCAACCAAAACTCCAATCCTCTCCCAGGCAATGAGATAGTGTGGGACCCCGGGTGCTCTTTCATCGAGCCCTGTTATATGGGAAAACTCAGTGCCAAATGCTTAATGCACAGACTAACCTGTTCTAGTAGCTGAAGTTTATATCTTTTTAGACACTCAACCCACCAGGGGACTCGAACACTGGCCATCAAGGTGGCAGTTGCACGCTGTATCCACTACACCATACTTCAAAGCCATAAAGAGAGGTAAGAATTCTGGTGTATTTAACCAACCAGAACTCCAATCCTCTCATAGGCAATGAGATAGTGTGGGACCCCGGGTGCTCTTTCATTGAGCGCTGTTATATGGGAAAACTCAGTGCCAAATGCTTAATGCACAGACTATCCTGTTCCATTAGCTGAAGTTTATAACTTTTTAGACACTCAACCAACCAGGGGACTCGAACACTGGCCAACAAGGTGGCAGTTGCACGCTGTATCCAATACACCATACTTCAAAGCTATAAAGAGAGGTAGGAATTTTGGGGTATTTAACCAACCAGAACTCCAATCCTCTCCCAGGCAATGAGATAGTGTGGGACCCCGGGTGCTCTTTCATCGAGCCCTGTTACATGGGAAAACTCAGTGCCAAATGCTTAATGCACAGACTACCCTGTTCCAGTAGCTGAAGTTTATAACTTTTTAGAAACTCAACCCACCAGGGGACTCGAACACTGGCCAACAAGGTGGCAGTTGCATGCTGTATCCACTACACTATAAGTCAAAGCCATAAAGAGAGGTAGGAATTCTAGTGTATTTAACCAACCAGAACTCCAATCCTCTCCCAGGCAATGAGATAGTGTGGGACCCCGGGTGCTCTTTCATCGAGCCCTGTTACATGGGAAAACTCAGTGCCAAATGCTTAATGCACAGACTACCCTGTTCCAGTAGCTGAAGTTTATAACTTTTTAGACACTCAACCCACCAGGGGACTCGAACACTGGCCAACAAGGTGGCAGTTGCACGCTGTATCCTATACACCATACTTCAAAGCTATAAAGAGAGGTAGGATTTTTGGGGTATTTAACCAATTAGAACTCCAATCCTCTCCCAGGCAATGAGATAGTGTGGGACCCTGGTTGCTCTTTCATCGAGCTTTGTTATATGGGAAAATTCAGTGCCAAATGCTTAATGCACATAATACCCTGTTCCAGTAGCTGAAGTTTATAACTCTTTAGACACTCAACCCACCAGGGGACTCGAACACTGGCCAACAAGGTGGCAGTTGCACGCTGTATCCACTACACTATACGTCAAAGCCATAAAGAGAGGTAGGAATTCTGCGGTATTTAACCAACCAGAACTCCAATCCTCTCCCAGGCAATGAGATAGTGTGGGACCCCGGGTGCTCTTTCATTGAGCCCTGTTATATGGGAAAACTCAGTGTCAAATGCTTAATGCACAGACTACCCTGTTCCATTAGCTGAAGTTTATAACTTTTTAGACACTCAACCCACCAGGGGACTCGAACACTGGCCAACAAGGTGGCAGTTGCACGCTGTATCCACTACACTATACTTCAAAGCCATAAAGAGAGGTAGGAATTCTGGGGTATTTAACTAACCAGAACTCCAATTCTCTCCAAGGCAATGAGATAGTGTGGGACCCTGGGTGCTCTTTCATCGAGCTTTGTTATATGGGAAAATTCAGTGCCAAATGATTAATGCACATACTACCCTGTTCCAGTAGCTGACGTTTATAACTTTTTAGACACTCAACCCACCAGGGGACTCGAACACTGGCCAACAAGGTGGCAGTTGCACGCTGAACCCAATACACCATACTTCAAAGCTATAAAGAGAGGTAGGAATTTTGGGGTATTTAACCAACCAGAACTCCAATCCTCTCCCAGGCAATGAGATAGTGTGGGACCCCGGGTGCTCTTTCATCGAGCCCTGTTACATGGGAAAACTCAGTGCCAAATGCTTAATGCACAGACTACCCTGTTCCAGTAGCTGAAGTTTATAACTTTTTAGACACTCAACCCACCAGGGGACTCGAACACTGGCCAACAAGGTGGCAGTTGCACGCTGTATCCACTACACTATACTTCAAAGCCATAAAGAGAGGTAGGAATTCTGGGGTATTTAACTAACCAGAACTCCAATCCTCTCCCAGGCAATGAGATAGTGTGGGACCTCGGGTGCTCTTTCATCGAGCCCTGTTATATGGGAAAATTCAGTGCCAAATGCTGAATGCACAGACTACCCTGTTCCATTAGCTGAAGTTTATAACTTTTTAGACACTCAACCCACCAGGGGACTCGAACACTGGCCAACAAGGTGGCAGTTGCACGCTGTATCCAATACACCATACTTCAAAGCTATAAAGAGAGGTAGGAATTTTGGGGTATTTAACCAACCAGAACTCCAATCCTCTCCCAGGCAATGAGATAGTGTGGGACCCCAGGTGCTCTTTTATCGAGCCCAGTTACATGGGAAAACTCAGTGCCAAATGCTTAATGCACAGACTACCCTGTTCCAGTAGCTGAAGTTTATAACTTTTTAGACACTCAACCCACCAGGGGACTCGAACACTGGCCAACACGGTGGCAGTTGCACGCTGTATCCACTACACTATACGTCAAAGCTATAAAGAGAGGTAGGAATTCTGGTGTATTTAACCAACCAGAACTCCAATCCTCTCCCAGGCAATGAGATAGTGTGGGACCCCGGGTGCTCTTTCATTGAGCGCTGTTATATGGGAAAACTCAGTGCCAAATGCTTAATGCACAGACTACCCTGTTACATTAGCTGAAGTTTATAACTTTTTAGACACTCAACCCACCAGGGGACTCGAACACTGGCCAACAAGGTGGCAGTTGCACGCTGTATCCACTACACTATACTTCAAAGCTATAAAGAGAGGTAGAAATTCTGGGGTATTTAACCAACCAGAACTCCAATCATCTCCCAGGCAATGAGATAGTGTGGGACCCCGGGTGCTCTTTCATCGAGCCCTGTTATATGGGAAAACTCATTTCCAAATGCTTAATGCACAGACTACCCTGTTCCAGTAGCTGACGTTTATAACTTTTTAGACACTCAACCCACCAGGGGACTCGAACACTGGCCAACAAAGTGGCAGTTGCACGCTGTATCCAATACACCATACTTCAAAGCTATAAAGAGAGGTAGGAATTTTGGGGTATTTAACCAACCAGAACTCCAATCCTCTCCCAGGCAATGAGATAGTGTGGGACCTCGGGTGCTCTTTCATCGAGCCCTGTTATATGGGAAAATTCAGTGCCAAATGCTTAATGCACAGACTACCCTGTTCCAGTAGCTGAAGTTTATAACTTTTTAGACACTCAACCCACCAGGGGACTCGAACACTGGCCAACAAGGTGGCAGTTGCACGCTGTATCCTATACACCATACTTCAAAGCTATAAAGAGAGGTAGGATTTTTGGGGTATTTAACCAATTAGAACTCCAATCCTCTCCCAGGCAATGAGATAGTGTGGGACCCTGGTTGCTCTTTCATCGAGCTTTGTTATATGGGAAAATTCAGTGCCAAATGCTTAATGCACATACTACCCTGTTCCAGTAGGTGACGTTTATAACTTTTTAGACACTCAACCCACCAGGGGACTCGAACACTGCCCAACAAGGTGGCAGTTGCACGCTGAACCCAATACACCATACTTCAAAGCTATAAAGAGAGGTAGGAATTTTGGGGTATTTAACCAACCAGAACTCCAATCCTCTCCCAGGCAATGAGATAGTGTGGGACCTCGGGTGCTCTTTCATCGAGCCCTGTTATATGGGAAAACTCAGTGCCAAATGCTTAATGCACAGACTAACCTGTTTTAGTAGCTGAAGTTTATATCTTTTTTGACACTCAACCCACCAGGGGACTCGAACACTGGCCATCAAGGTGGCAGTTGCACGCTGTATCCACTACACCATACTTCAAAGCCATAAAGAGAGGTAAGAATTCTGGTGTATTTAACCAACCAGAACTTCAATCCTCTCCCAGGCAATGAGATAGTGTGGGACCTCGGGTGCTCTTTCATCGAGCCCTGTTATATGGGAAAATTCAGTGCCAAATGCTGAATGCACATAATACCCTGTTCCAGTAGCTGAAGTTTATAACTCTTTAGACACTCAACCCACCAGGGGACTCGAACACTGGCCAACAAGGTGGCAGTTGCACGCTGTATCCACTACACTAAACGTCAAAGCCATAAAGAGAGGTAGGAATTCTGGGGTATTTAACCAACCAGAACTCCAATCCTCTCCCAGGCAATGAGATAGTGTGGGACCCCGGGTGCTCTTTCATTGATCCCTGTTATATGGGAAAACTCAGTGTCAAATGCTTAATGCACAGACTACCCTGTTCCATTAGCTGAAGTTTATAACTTTTTAGACACTCAACCCACCAGGGGACTCGAACACTGGCCAACAAGGTGGCAGTTGCACGCTGTATCCACTACACTATACTTCAAAGCCATAAAGAGAGGTAGGAATTCTGGGGTATTTAACTAACCAGAACTCCAATCCTCTCCCAGGCAATGAGATAGTGTGGGACCCCGGGTGCTCTTTCATCGAGCCCTGTTACATGGGAAAACTCAGTGCCAAAGGCTTAATGCACAGACTACCCTGTTCCAGTAGCTGAAGTTTATAACTTTTTAGACACTCAACCCACCAGGGGACTCGAACACTGGCCAACAAGGTGGCAGTTGCACGCTGTATCCACTACACTATACTTCAAAGCCATAAAGAGAGGTAGGAATTCTGGGGTATTTAACCAACCAGAACTCCAATCCTCTCCCAGGCAATGAGATAGTGTGGGACCCCAGGTGCTCTTTTATCGAGCTTTGTTATATGGGAAAATTCAGTGCCAAATGATTAATGCACATACTACCCTGTTCCAGTAGCTGACGTTTATAACTTTTTAGACACTCAACCCACCAGGGGACTCGAACACTGGCCAACAAGGTGGCAGTTGCACGCTGAACCCAATACACCATACTTCAAAGCTATAAAGAGAGGTAGGAATTTTGGGGTATTTAACCAACCAGAACTCCAATCCTCTCCCAGGCAATGAGATAGTGTGGGACCCCGGGTGCTCTTTCATCGAGCCCTGTTACATGGGAAAACTCAGTGCCAAATGCTTAATGCACAGACTACCCTGTTCCAGTAGCTGAAGTTTATAACTTTTTAGACACTCAACCCACCAGGGGACTCGAACACTGGCCAACAAGGTGGCAGTTGCACGCTGTATCCACTACACTATACGTCAAAGCCATAAAGAGAGGTAGGAATTCTGGTGTATTTAACCAACCAGAACTCCAATCCTCTCCCAGGCAATGAGATAGTGTGGGACCCCGGGTGCTCTTTCATTGAGCCCTGTTATATGGGAAAACTCAGTGCCAAATGCTTAATGCACAGACTACCCTGTTCTATTAGCTGAAGTTTATAACTTTTTAGACACTCAACCCACCAGAGGACTCGAACACTGGCCAACAAGGTGGCAGTTGCACGCTGTATCCACTACACTATACTTCAAAGCCATAAAGAGAGGTAGGAATTCTGGGGTATTTAACTAACCAGAACTCCAATCCTCTCCCAGGCAATGAGATAGTGTGGGACCTCGGGTGCTCTTTCATCGAGCCCTGTTATATGGGAAAATTCAGTGCCAAATGCTGAATGCACAGACTACCCTGTTCCAGTAGCTGAAGTTTATAACTTTTTAGACACTCAACCCACCAGGGGACTCGAACACTGGCCAACAAGGTGGCAGTTGCACGCTGTATCCTATACACCATACTTCAAAGCTATAAAGAGAGGTAGGATTTTTGGGGTATTTAACCAATTAGAACTCCAATCCTCTCCCAGGCAATGAGATAGTGTGGGACCCTGGGTGCTCGTTCATCGAGCTTTGTTATATGGGAAAATTCAGTGCCAAATGCTTAATGCACATAATACCCTGTTCCAGTAGCTGAAGTTTATAACTCTTTAGACACTCAACCCACCAGGGGACTCGAACACTGGCCAACAAGGTGGCAGTTGCACGCTGTATCCACTACACTATACGTCAAAGCCATAAAGAGAGGTAGGAATTCTGGGGTATTTAACCAACCAGAACTCCAATCCTCTCCCAGGCAATGAGATAGTGTGGGACCCCGGGTGCTCTTTCATTGAGCCCTGTTATATGGGAAAACTCAGTGTCAAATGCTTAATGCACAGACTACCCTGTTCCATTAGCTGAAGTTTATAACTTTTTAGACACTCAACCCTCCAGGGGACTCGAACACTGGCCAACAAGGTGGCAGTTGCACGCTGTATCCACTACACTATACTTCAAAGCCATAAAGAGAGGTAGGAATTCTGGGGTATTTAACTAACCAGAACTCCAATTCTCTCCAAGGCAATGAGATAGTGTGGGACCTTGGGTGCTCTTTCATCGAGCTTTGTTATATGGGAAAATTCAGTGCCCAATGCTTAATGCACATACTACCCTGTTCCAGTAGCTGACGTTTATAACTTTTTAGACACTCAACCTACCAGGGGACTCGAACACTGGCCAACAAGGTGGCAGTTGCACGCTGAACCCAATACACCATACTTCAAAGCTATAAAGAGAGGTAGGAATTTTGGGGTATTTAACCAACCAGAACTCCAATCCTCTCCCAGGCAATAAGATAGTGTGGGACCCCGGGTGCTCTTTCATCGAGCCCTGTTACATGGGAAAACTCAGTGCCAAATGCTTAATGCACAGACTACCCTGTTCCAGTAGCTGAAGTTTATAACTTTTTAGACACTCAACCCACCAGGGGACTCGAACACTGGCCAACAAGGTGGCAGTTGCACGCTGTATCCACTACACTATACGTCAAAGCCATAAAGAGAGGTAGGAATTCTGGTGTATTTAACCAACCAAAACTCCAATCCTCTCCCAGGCAATGAGATAGTGTGGGACCCCGGGTGCTCTTTCATTGAGCCCTGTTATATGGGAAAACTCAGTGCCAAATGCTTAATGCACAGAATACCCTGTTCCATTAGCTGAAGTTTATAACTTTTAAGACACTCAACCCACCAGGGGACTCGAACACTGGCCAACAAGGTGGCAGTTGCACGCTGTATCCAATACACCATACTTCAAAGCTATAAAGAGAGGTAGGAATTTTGGGGTATTTAACCAACCAGAACTCCAATACTCTCCCAGGCAATGAGATAGTGTGGGACCCCAGGTGCTCTTTTATCGAGCCCAGTTACATGGGAAAACTCAGTGCCAAATGCTTAATGCACAGACTACCCTGTTCCAGTAGCTGAAGTTTATAACTTTTTAGACACTCAACCCACCAGGGGACTCGAACACTGACCAACAAGGTGGCAGTTGCACGCTGTATCCACTACACTATACGTCAAAGCTATAAAGAGAGGTAGGAATTCTGGTGTATTTAACCAACCAGAACTCCAATCCTCTCCCAGGCAATGAGATAGTGTGGGACCCCGGGTGCTCTTTCATTGAGCGCTGTTATATGGGAAAACTCAGTGCCAAATGCTTAATGCACAGACTACCCTGTTACATTAGCTGAAGTTTATAACTTTTTAGACACTCAACCCACCAGGGGACTCGAACACTGGCCAACAAGGTGGTAGTTGCACGCTGTATCCACTACACTATACTTCAAAGCTATAAAGAGAGGTAGAAATTCTGGGGTATTTAACCAACCAGAACTCCAATCATCTCCCAGGCAATGAGATAGTGTGGGACCCCGGGTGCTCTTTCATCGAGCCCTGTTATATGGGAAAACTCATTTCCAAATGCTTAATGCACAGACTACCCTGTTCCAGTAGCTGACGTTTATAACTTTTTAGACACTCAACCCACCAGGGGACTCGAACACTGGCCAACAAAGTGGCAGTTGCACGCTGTATCCAATACACCATACTTCAAAGCTATAAAGAGAGGTAGGAATTTTGGGGTATTTAACCAACCAGAACTCCAATCCTCTCCCAGGCAATGAGATAGTGTGGGACCTCGGGTGCTCTTTCATCGAGCCCTGTTATATGGGAAAATTCAGTGCCAAATGCTTAATGCACAGACTACCCTGTTCCAGTAGCTGAAGTTTATAACTTTTTAGACACTCAACCCACCAGGGGACTCGAACACTGGCCAACAAGGTGGCAGTTGCACGCTGTATCCTATACACCATACTTCAAAGCTATAAAGAGAGGTAGGAATTTTGGGGTATTTAACCAACCAGAACTCCAATCCTCTCCCAGGCAATGAGATAGTGTGGGACCTCGGGTGCTCTTTCATCGAGCCCTGTTATATGGGAAAACTCAGTGCCAAATGCTTAATGCACAGACTAACCTGTTTTAGTAGCTGAAGTTTATATCTTTTTAGACACTCAACCCACCAGGGGACTCGAACACTGGCCATCAAGGTGGCAGTTGCACGCTGTATCCACTACACCATACTTCAAAGCCATAAAGAGAGGTAAGAATTCTGGTGTATTTAACCAACCAGAACTTCAATCCTCTCCCAGGCAATGAGATAGTGTGGGACCTCGGGTGCTCTTTCATCGAGCCCTGTTATATGGGAAAATTCAGTGCCAAATGCTGAATGCACATAATACCCTGTTCCAGTAGCTGAAGTTTATAACTCTTTAGACACTCAACCCACCAGGGGACTCGAACACTGGCCAACAAGGTGGCAGTTGCACGCTGTATCCACTACACTAAACGTCAAAGCCATAAAGAGAGGTAGGAATTCTGGGGTATTTAACCAACCAGAACTCCAATCCTCTCCCAGGCAATGAGATAGTGTGGGACCCCGGGTGCTCTTTCATTGATCCCTGTTATATGGGAAAACTCAGTGTCAAATGCTTAATGCACAGACTACCCTGTTCCATTAGCTGAAGTTTATAACTTTTTAGACACTCAACCCACCAGGGGACTCGAACACTGGCCAACAAGGTGGCAGTTGCACGCTGTATACACTACACTATACTTCAAAGCCATAAAGAGAGGTAGGAATTCTGGGGTATTTAACTAACCAGAACTCCAATCCTCTCCCAGGCAATGAGATAGTGTGGGACCCCGGGTGCTCTTTCATCGAGCCCTGTTACATGGGAAAACTCAGTGCCAAATGCTTAATGCACAGACTACCCTGTTCCAGTAGCTGAAGTTTATAACTTTTTAGACACTCAACCCACCAGGGGACTCGAACACTGGCCAACAAGGTGGCAGTTGCACGCTGTATCCACTACACTATACGTCAAAGCCATAAAGAGAGGTAGGAATTCTGGTGTATTTAACCAACCAAAACTCCAATCCTCTCCCAGGCAATGAGATAGTGTGGGACCCCGGGTGCTCTTTCATTGAGCCCTGTTATATGGGAAAACTCAGTGCCAAATGCTTAATGCACAGACTACCCTGTTCCATTAGCTGAAGTTTATAACTTTTTAGACACTCAACCCACCAGGGGACTCGAACACTGGCCAACAAGGTGGCAGTTGCACGCTGTATCCAATACACCATACTTCAAAGCTATAAAGAGAGGTAGGAATTTTGGGGTATTTAACCAACCAGAACTCCAATCCTCTCCCAGGCAATGAGATAGTGTGGGACCCCAGGTGCTCTTTTATCGAGCCCAGTTACATGGGAAAACTCCGTGCCAAATGCTTAATGCACAGACTACCCTGTTCCAGTAGCTGAAGTTTATAACTTTTTAGACACTCAACCCACCAGGGGACTCGAACACTGGCCATCAAGGTGGCAGTTGCACGCTGTATCCACTACACTATACGTCAAAGCTATAAAGAGAGGTAGGAATTCTGGTGTATTTAACCAACCAGAACTCCAATCCTCTCCCAGGCAATGAGATAGTGTGGGACCCCGGGTGCTCTTTCATTGAGCGCTGTTATATGGGAAAACTCAGTGCCAAATGCTTAATGCACAGACTACCCTGTTACATTAGCTGAAGTTTATAACTTTTTAGACACTCAACCCACCAGGGGACTCGAACACTGGCCAACAAGGTGGCAGTTGCACGCTGTATCCACTACACTATACTTCAAAGCTATAAAGAGAGGTAGAAATTCTGGGGTATTTAACTAACCAGAACTCCAATCCTCTCCCAGGCAATGAGATAGTGTGGGACCCCGGGTGCTCTTTCATCGAGCCCTGTTACATGGGAAAACTCAGTGCCAAATGCTTAATGCACAGACTACCCTGTTCCAGTAGCTGAAGTTTATAACTTTTTAGACACTCAACCCACCAGGGGACTCGAACACTGGCCAACAAGGTGGCAGTTGCACGCTGTATCCACTACACTATACTTCAAAGCCATAAAGAGAGGTAGGAATTCTGGGGTATTTAACCAACCAGAACTCCAATCCTCTCCCAGGCAATGAGATAGTGTGGGACCCCAGGTGCTCTTTTATCGAGCTTTGTTATATGGGAAAATTCAGTGCCAAATGATTAATGCACATACTACCCTGTTCCAGTAGCTGACGTTTATAACTTTTTAGACACTCAACCCACCAGGGGACTCGAACACTGGCCAACAAGGTGGCAGTTGCACGCTGAACCCAATACACCATACTTCAAAGCTATAAAGAGAGGTAGGAATTTTGGGGTATTTAACCAACCAGAACTCCAATCCTCTCCCAGGCAATGAGATAGTGTGGGACCCCGGGTGCTCTTTCATCGAGCCCTGTTACATGGGAAAACTCAGTGCCAAATGCTTAATGCACAGACTACCCTGTTCCAGTAGCTGAAGTTTATAACTTTTTAGACACTCAACCCACCAGGGGACTCGAACACTGGCCAACAAGGTGGCAGTTGCACGCTGTATCCACTACACTATACGTCAAAGCCATAAAGAGAGGTAGGAATTCTGGTGTATTTAACCAACCAGAACTCCAATCCTCTCCCAGGCAATGAGATAGTGTGGGACCCCGGGTGCTCTTTCATTGAGCCCTGTTATATGGGAAAACTCAGTGCCAAATGCTTAATGCACAGACTACCCTGTTCTATTAGCTGAAGTTTATAACTTTTTAGACACTCAACCCACCAGAGGACTCGAACACTGGCCAACAAGGTGGCAGTTGCACGCTGTATCCACTACACTATACTTCAAAGCCATAAAGAGAGGTAGGAATTCTGGGGTATTTAACTAACCAGAACTCCAATCCTCTCCCAGGCAATGAGATAGTGTGGGACCTCGGGTGCTCTTTCATCGAGCCCTGTTATATGGGAAAATTCAGTGCCAAATGCTGAATGCACAGACTACCCTGTTCCAGTAGCTGAAGTTTATAACTTTTTAGACACTCAACCCACCAGGGGACTCGAACACTGGCCAACAAGGTGGCAGTTGCACGCTGTATCCTATACACCATACTTCAAAGCTATAAAGAGAGGTAGGATTTTTGGGGTATTTAACCAATTAGAACTCCAATCCTCTCCCAGGCAATGAGATAGTGTGGGACCCTGGGTGCTCGTTCATCGAGCTTTGTTATATGGGAAAATTCAGTGCCAAATGCTTAATGCACATAATACCCTGTTCCAGTAGCTGAAGTTTATAACTCTTTAGACACTCAACCCACCAGGGGACTCGAACACTGGCCAACAAGGTGGCAGTTGCACGCTGTATCCACTACACTATACGTCAAAGCCATAAAGAGAGGTAGGAATTCTGGGGTATTTAACCAACCAGAACTCCAATCCTCTCCCAGGCAATGAGATAGTGTGGGACCCCGGGTGCTCTTTCATTGAGCCCTGTTATATGGGAAAACTCAGTGTCAAATGCTTAATGCACAGACTACCCTGTTCCATTAGCTGAAGTTTATAACTTTTTAGACACTCAACCCTCCAGGGGACTCGAACACTGGCCAACAAGGTGGCAGTTGCACGCTGTATCCACTACACTATACTTCAAAGCCATAAAGAGAGGTAGGAATTCTGGGGTATTTAACTAACCAGAACTCCAATTCTCTCCAAGGCAATGAGATAGTGTGGGACCTTGGGTGCTCTTTCATCGAGCTTTGTTATATGGGAAAATTCAGTGCCCAATGCTTAATGCACATACTACCCTGTTCCAGTAGCTGACGTTTATAACTTTTTAGACACTCAACCTACCAGGGGACTCGAACACTGGCCAACAAGGTGGCAGTTGCACGCTGAACCCAATACACCATACTTCAAAGCTATAAAGAGAGGTAGGAATTTTGGGGTATTTAACCAACCAGAACTCCAATCCTCTCCCAGGCAATAAGATAGTGTGGGACCCCGGGTGCTCTTTCATCGAGCCCTGTTACATGGGAAAACTCAGTGCCAAATGCTTAATGCACAGACTACCCTGTTCCAGTAGCTGAAGTTTATAACTTTTTAGACACTCAACCCACCAGGGGACTCGAACACTGGCCAACAAGGTGGCAGTTGCACGCTGTATCCACTACACTATACGTCAAAGCCATAAAGAGAGGTAGGAATTCTGGTGTATTTAACCAACCAAAACTCCAATCCTCTCCCAGGCAATGAGATAGTGTGGGACCCCGGGTGCTCTTTCATTGAGCCCTGTTATATGGGAAAACTCAGTGCCAAATGCTTAATGCACAGAATACCCTGTTCCATTAGCTGAAGTTTATAACTTTTAAGACACTCAACCCACCAGGGGACTCGAACACTGGCCAACAAGGTGGCAGTTGCACGCTGTATCCAATACACCATACTTCAAAGCTATAAAGAGAGGTAGGAATTTTGGGGTATTTAACCAACCAGAACTCCAATACTCTCCCAGGCAATGAGATAGTGTGGGACCCCAGGTGCTCTTTTATCGAGCCCAGTTACATGGGAAAACTCAGTGCCAAATGCTTAATGCACAGACTACCCTGTTCCAGTAGCTGAAGTTTATAACTTTTTAGACACTCAACCCACCAGGGGACTCGAACACTGACCAACAAGGTGGCAGTTGCACGCTGTATCCACTACACTATACGTCAAAGCTATAAAGAGAGGTAGGAATTCTGGTGTATTTAACCAACCAGAACTCCAATCCTCTCCCAGGCAATGAGATAGTGTGGGACCCCGGGTGCTCTTTCATTGAGCGCTGTTATATGGGAAAACTCAGTGCCAAATGCTTAATGCACAGACTACCCTGTTACATTAGCTGAAGTTTATAACTTTTTAGACACTCAACCCACCAGGGGACTCGAACACTGGCCAACAAGGTGGTAGTTGCACGCTGTATCCACTACACTATACTTCAAAGCTATAAAGAGAGGTAGAAATTCTGGGGTATTTAACCAACCAGAACTCCAATCATCTCCCAGGCAATGAGATAGTGTGGGACCCCGGGTGCTCTTTCATCGAGCCCTGTTATATGGGAAAACTCATTTCCAAATGCTTAATGCACAGACTACCCTGTTCCAGTAGCTGACGTTTATAACTTTTTAGACACTCAACCCACCAGGGGACTCGAACACTGGCCAACAAAGTGGCAGTTGCACGCTGTATCCAATACACCATACTTCAAAGCTATAAAGAGAGGTAGGAATTTTGGGGTATTTAACCAACCAGAACTCCAATCCTCTCCCAGGCAATGAGATAGTGTGGGACCTCGGGTGCTCTTTCATCGAGCCCTGTTATATGGGAAAATTCAGTGCCAAATGCTTAATGCACAGACTACCCTGTTCCAGTAGCTGAAGTTTATAACTTTTTAGACACTCAACCCACCAGGGGACTCGAACACTGGCCAACAAGGTGGCAGTTGCACGCTGTATCCTATACACCATACTTCAAAGCTATAAAGAGAGGTAGGAATTTTGGGGTATTTAACCAACCAGAACTCCAATCCTCTCCCAGGCAATGAGATAGTGTGGGACCTCGGGTGCTCTTTCATCGAGCCCTGTTATATGGGAAAACTCAGTGCCAAATGCTTAATGCACAGACTAACCTGTTTTAGTAGCTGAAGTTTATATCTTTTTAGACACTCAACCCACCAGGGGACTCGAACACTGGCCATCAAGGTGGCAGTTGCACGCTGTATCCACTACACCATACTTCAAAGCCATAAAGAGAGGTAAGAATTCTGGTGTATTTAACCAACCAGAACTTCAATCCTCTCCCAGGCAATGAGATAGTGTGGGACCTCGGGTGCTCTTTCATCGAGCCCTGTTATATGGGAAAATTCAGTGCCAAATGCTGAATGCACATAATACCCTGTTCCAGTAGCTGAAGTTTATAACTCTTTAGACACTCAACCCACCAGGGGACTCGAACACTGGCCAACAAGGTGGCAGTTGCACGCTGTATCCACTACACTAAACGTCAAAGCCATAAAGAGAGGTAGGAATTCTGGGGTATTTAACCAACCAGAACTCCAATCCTCTCCCAGGCAATGAGATAGTATGGGACCCCGGGTGCTCTTTCATTGATCCCTGTTATATGGGAAAACTCAGTGTCAAATGCTTAATGCACAGACTACCCTGTTCCATTAGCTGAAGTTTATAACTTTTTAGACACTCAACCCACCAGGGGACTCGAACACTGGCCAACAAGGTGGCAGTTGCACGCTGTATCCACTACACTATACTTCAAAGCCATAAAGAGAGGTAGGAATTCTGGGGTATTTAACTAACCAGAACTCCAATCCTCTCCCAGGCAATGAGATAGTGTGGGACCCCGGGTGCTCTTTCATCGAGCCCTGTTACATGGGAAAACTCAGTGCCAAATGCTTAATGCACAGACTACCCTGTTCCAGTAGCTGAAGTTTATAACTTTTTAGACACTCAACCCACCAGGGGACTCGAACACTGGCCAACAAGGTGGCAGTTGCACGCTGTATCCACTACACTATACGTCAAAGCCATAAAGAGAGGTAGGAATTCTGGTGTATTTAACCAACCAAAACTCCAATCCTCTCCCAGGCAATGAGATAGTGTGGGACCCCGGGTGCTCTTTCATTGAGCCCTGTTATATGGGAAAACTCAGTGCCAAATGCTTAATGCACAGACTACCCTGTTCCATTAGCTGAAGTTTATAACTTTTTAGACACTCAACCCACCAGGGGACTCGAACACTGGCCAACAAGGTGGCAGTTGCACGCTGTATCCAATACACCATACTTCAAAGCTATAAAGAGAGGTAGGAATTTTGGGGTATTTAACCAACCAGAACTCCAATCCTCTCCCAGGCAATGAGATAGTGTGGGACCCCAGGTGCTCTTTTATCGAGCCCAGTTACATGGGAAAACTCAGTGCCAAATGCTTAATGCACAGACTACCCTGTTCCAGTAGCTGAAGTTTATAACTTTTTAGACACTCAACCCACCAGGGGACTCGAACACTGGCCATCAAGGTGGCAGTTGCACGCTGTATCCACTACACTATACGTCAAAGCTATAAAGAGAGGTAGGAATTCTGGTGTATTTAACCAACCAGAACTCCAATCCTCTCCCAGGCAATGAGATAGTGTGGGACCCCGGGTGCTCTTTCATTGAGCGCTGTTATATGGGAAAACTCAGTGCCAAATGCTTAATGCACAGACTACCCTGTTACATTAGCTGAAGTTTATAACTTTTTAGACACTCAACCCACCAGGGGACTCGAACACTGGCCAACAAGGTGGCAGTTGCACGCTGTATCCACTACACTATACTTCAAAGCTATAAAGAGAGGTAGAAATTCTGGGGTATTTAACCAACCAGAACTCCAATCATCTCCCAGGCAATGAGATAGTGTGGGACCCCGGGTGCTCTTTCATCGAGCCCTGTTATATGGGAAAACTCATTTCCAAATGCTTAATGCACAGACTACCCTGTTCCAGTAGCTGACGTTTATAACTTTTTAGACACTCAACCCACCAGGGGACTCGAACACTGGCCAACAAAGTGGCAGTTGCACGCTGTATCCAATACACCATACTTCAAAGCTATAAAGAGAGGTAGGAATTTTGGGGTATTTAACCAACCAGAACTCCAATCCTCTCCCAGGCAATGAGATAGCGTGGGACCCCGGGTGCTCTTTCATCGAGCCCTGTTACATGGGAAAACTCAGTGCCAAATGCTAAATGCACAGACTACCCTGTTCCAGTAGCTGACGTTTATAACTTTTTAGACACTCAACCCACCAGGGGACTCGAACACTGGCCAACAAGGTGGCAGTTGCATGCTGTATCCACTACACTATAAGTCAAAGCCATAAAGAGAGGTAGGAATTCTAGTGCATTTAACCAACCAGAACTCCAATCCTCTCCCAGGCAATGAGATAGTGTGAGACCCCGGGAGCTCTTTCATTGAGCCCTGTTATATGGGAAAACTCAGTGCCAAATGCTTAATGCACAGACTACCCTGTTCCATTAGCTGAAGTTTATAACTTTTTAGACACTCAACCCACCAGGGGACTCGAACACTGGCCAACAAAGTGGCAGTTGCACGCTGTATCCACTACACTATACTTCAAAGCAATAAAGAGAGGTAGGAATTCTGGGGTATTTAACTAACCAGAACTCCAATCCTCTCCCAGGCAATGAGATAGTGTGGGACCCCGGGTGCTCTTTCATCGAGCCCTGTTATATGGGAAAACTCAGTGCCAAATGCTTAATGCACAGACTAACCTGTTCTAGTAGCTGAAGTTTATATCTTTTTAGACACTCAACCCACCAGGGGACTCGAACACTGGCCATCAAGGTGGCAGTTGCACGCTGTATCCACTACACCATACTTCAAAGCCATAAAGAGAGGTAAGAATTCTGGTGTATTTAACCAACCAGAACTCCAATCCTCTCCCAGGCAATGAGATAGTGTGGGACCTCGGGTGCTCTTTCATCGAGCCCTGTTATATGGGAAAATTCAGTGCCAAATGCTTAATGCACAGACTACCCTGTTCCAGTAGCTGAAGTTTATAACTTTTTAGACACTCAACCCACCAGGGGACTCGAACACTGGCCAACAAGGTGGCAGTTGCACGCTGTATCCTATACACCATACTTCAAAGCTATAAAGAGAGGTAGGATTTTTGGGGTATTTAACCAATTAGAACTCCAATCCTCTCCCAGGCAATGAGATAGTGTGGGACCCTGGTTGCTCTTTCATCGAGCTTTGTTATATGGGAAAATTCAGTGCCAAATGCTTAATGCACATACTACCCTGTTCCAGTAGGTGACGTTTATAACTTTTTCGACACTCAACCCACCAGGGGACTCGAACACTGCCCAACAAGGTGGCAGTTGCACGCTGAACCCAATACACCATACTTCAAAGCTATAAAGAGAGGTAGGAATTTTGGGGTATTTAACCAACCAGAACTCCAATCCTCTCCCAGGCAATGAGATAGTGTGGGACCTCGGGTGCTCTTTCATCGAGCCCTGTTATATGGGAAAACTCAGTGCCAAATGCTTAATGCACAGACTAACCTGTTTTAGTAGCTGAAGTTTATATCTTTTTAGACACTCAACCCACCAGGGGACTCGAACACTGGCCATCAAGGTGGCAGTTGCACGCTGTATCCACTACACCATACTTCAAAGCCATAAAGAGAGGTAAGAATTCTGGTGTATTTAACCAACCAGAACTTCAATCCTCTCCCAGGCAATGAGATAGTGTGGGACCTCGGGTGCTCTTTCATCGAGCCCTGTTATATGGGAAAATTCAGTGCCAAATGCTGAATGCACATAATACCCTGTTCCAGTAGCTGAAGTTTATAACTCTTTAGACACTCAACCCACCAGGGGACTCGAACACTGGCCAACAAGGTGGCAGTTGCACGCTGTATCCACTACACTAAACGTAAAAGCCATAAAGAGAGGTAGGAATTCTGGGGTATTTAACCAACCAGAACTCCAATCCTCTCCCAGGCAATGAGATAGTGTGGGACCCCGGGTGCTCTTTCATTGATCCCTGTTATATGGGAAAACTCAGTGTCAAATGCTTAATGCACAGACTACCCTGTTCCATTAGCTGAAGTTTATAACTTTTTAGACACTCAACCCACCAGGGGACTCGAACACTGGCCAACAAGGTGGCAGTTGCACGCTGTATCCACTACACTATACTTCAAAGCCATAAAGAGAGGTAGGAATTCTGGGGTATTTAACTAACCAGAACTCCAATTCTCTCCAAGGCAATGAGATAGTGTGGGACCCTGGGTGCTCTTTCATCGAGCTTTGTTATATGGGAAAATTCAGTGCCAAATGCTTAATGCACATACTACCCTGTTCCACTAGCTGAAGTTTATAACTTTTTAGACACTCAACCCACCAGGGGACTCGAACACTGGCCAACAAGGTGGCAGTTGCACGCTGTATCCACTACACTATACGTCAAAGCCATAAAGAGAGGTAGGAATTCTGGTGTATTTAACCAACCAAAACTCCAATCCTCTCCCAGGCAATGAGATAGTGTGGGACCCCGGGTGCTCTTTCATTGAGCCCTGTTATATGGGAAAACTCAGTGCCAAATGCTTAATGCACAGACTACCCTGTTCCATTAGCTGAAGTTTATAACTTTTTAGACACTCAACCCACCAGGGGACTCGAACACTGGCCAACAAGGTGGCAGTTGCACGCTGTATCCAATACACCATACTTCAAAGCTATAAAGAGAGGTAGGAATTTTGGGGTATTTAACCAACCAGAACTCCAATCCTCTCCCAGGCAATGAGATAGTGTGGGACCCCAGGTGCTCTTTTATCGAGCCCAGTTACATGGGAAAACTCAGTGCCAAATGCTTAATGCACAGACTACCCTGTTCCAGTAGCTGAAGTTCATAACTTTTTAGACACTCAACCCACCAGGGGACTCGAACACTGGCCAACAAGGTGGCAGTTGCACGCTGTATCCACTACACTATACGTCAAAGCTATAAAGAGAGGTAGGAATTCTGGTGTATTTAACCAACCAGAACTCCAATCCTCTCCCAGGCAATGAGATAGTGTGGGACCCCGGGTGCTCTTTCATTGAGCCCTGTTATATGGGAAAACTCAGTGTCAAATGCTTAATGCACAGACTACCCTGTTCCATTAGCTGAAGTTTATAACTTTTTAGACACTCAACCCACCAGGGGACTCGAACACTGGCCAACAAGGTGGCAGTTGCACGCTGTATCCACTACACTACTTCAAAGCCATAAAGAGACGTAGGAATTCTGGGGTATTTAACTAACCAGAACTCCATTTCTCGCCAAGGCAATGAGATAGTGTGGGACCCTGTGTGCTCTTTCATCGAGCTTTGTTATATGGGAAAATTCAGTGCCAAATGCTTAATGCACATAATACCCTGTTCCAGTAGCTGACGTTTATAACTTTTTAGACACTCAACCCACCAGGGGACTCGAACACTGGCCAACAAGGTGGCAGTTGCACGCTGTATCCAATACACCATACTTCAAAGCTATAGAGAGAGGTAGGAATTTTGGGGTGTTTAACCAACCAGAACTCCAATCCTCTCCCAGGCAATGAGATAGTGTGGGACCCCGGGTGCTCTTTCATCGAGCCTTGTTACATGGGAAAACTCAGTGCCAAATGCTTAATGCACAGACTACCCTGTTCCAGGAGCTGAAGTTTATAACTCTTTAGACACTCAACCCACCAGGGGACTCGAACATTGGCCAACATGGTGGCAGTTGGACGCTGTATCCACTACACTATACGTCAAAGCCATAAAGAGAGGTAGGAATTCTGGTGTATTTAACCAACCAGAACTCCAATCCTCTCCCAGGCAATGAGATAGTGTGGGACCCCGGGTGCTCTTTTATTGAGCCCTGTTATATGGGAAAACTCAGTGCCAAATGCTTAATGCACAGACTACCCTGTTCCATTAGCTGAAGTTTATAACTTTTTAGACACTCAACCCACCAGGGGACTCGAACACTGGCCAACAAGGTGGCAGTTGCAAGCTGTATCCACTACACTATACTTCAAAGCCATAAAGAGAGGTAGGAATTCTGGGGTATTTAACTAACCAGAACTCCAATCATCTCCCAGGAAATGATATAGTGTGGGACCCCGGGTGCTCTTTCATTGAGCGCTGTTATATGGGAAAACTCATTGCCAAATGCTTAATGCGCAGACTACCCTGTTCCAGTAGCTGAAGTTTATAACTTTTTAGACACTCAACCCACCAGGGGATTCGAACACTGGCCAACAAGGTGGCAGTTGCACGCTGTATGCTCTACAATATACTTCAAAGCCATAAAGAGAGGTAGGAATTCTGGGGTATTTAACCAAACATAACTCCAATCCTCTCCCAGGCAATGAGATAGTGTGGGACCCCGGGTGCTCTTTCATTGAGCGCTGTTATATGGGAAAACTCAGTGCCAAATGCTTAATGCACAGACTACCCTGTTCCATTAGCTGAAGTTTATAACTTTTTAGACACTCAACCCACCAGGGGACTCGAACACTGGCCAACAAGGTGGCAGTTGCACGCTGTATCCAATACACTATACTTCAAAGCCATAAAGAGAGGTAGGAATTCTGGGGTATTTAACTAACCAGAACTCCAATCCTCTCCCAGGCAATGAGATAGTGTGGGACCCCGGGTCTTCTTTCACCGAGCC
Source organism: Procambarus clarkii (assembly GCF_040958095.1). NCBI lineage: Eukaryota > Metazoa > Arthropoda > Malacostraca > Decapoda > Cambaridae > Procambarus > Procambarus clarkii. The sequence goes on from NC_091210.1 coordinate 33,197,113, forward strand.
CTGTTATATGGGAAAACTCAGTGCCAAATGCTTAATGCACAGACTAACCTGTTCTAGTAGCTGAAGTTTATATCTTTTTAGACACTCAACCCACCAGGGGACTCGAACACTGGCCATCAAGGTGGCAGTTGCACGCTGTATCCACTACACCATACTTCAAAGCCATAAAGAGAGGTAAGAATTCTGGTGTATTTAACCAACCAGAATTCCAATCCTCTCCCAGGCAATGAGATAGTGTGGGACCTCGGGTGCTCTTTCATCGAGCTTTGTTATATGGGAAAATTCAGTGCCAAATGCTTAATGCACATACTACCCTGTTCCAGTAGCTGACGTTTATAACTTTTTAGACACTCAACCCACCAGGGGACTCGAACACTGGCCAACAAGGTGGCAGTTGCACGCTGTATCCACTACACTATACTTCAAAGCCATAAAGAGAGGTAGGAATTCTGGGGTATTTAACTAACCAGAACTCCAATTCTCACCAAGGCAATGAGATAGTGTGGGACCCTGGGTGCTCTTTCATCGAGCTTTGTTATATGGGAAAATTCAGTGCCAAATGCTTAATGCACATAATACCCTGTTCCAGTAGCTGACGTTTATAACTTTTTAGACACTCAACCCACCAGGGGACTCGAACACTGGCCAACAAGGTGGCAGTTGCACGCTGTATCCAATACCAAATACTTCAAAGCTATAGAGAGAGGTAGGAATTTTGGGGTATTTAACCAACCAGAACTCCAATCCTCTCCCAGGCAATGAGATAGTGTGGGACCCCGGGTGCTCTTTCATCGAGCCCTGTTACATGGGAAAACTCAGTGCCAAATGCTTAATGCACAGACTACCCTGTTCCAGTAGCTGAAGTTTATAACTCTTTAGACACTCAACCCACCAGGGGACTCGAACATTGGCCAACATGGTGGCAGTTGCACGCTGTATCCACTACACTATACGTCAAAGCCATAAAGAGAGGTAGGAATTCTGGTGTATTTAACCAACCAGAACTCCAATCCTCTCCCAGGCAATGAGATAGTGTGGGACCCCGGGTGCTCTTTTATTGAGCCCTGTTATATGGGAAAACTCAGTGCCAAATGCTTAATGCACAGACTACCCTGTTCCATTAGCTGAAGTTTATAACTTTTTAGACACTCAACCCACCAGGGGACTCGAACACTGGCCAACAAGGTGGCAGTTGCAAGCTGTATCCACTACACTATACTTCAAAGCCATAAAGAGAGGTAGGAATTCTGGGGTATTTAACTAACCAGAACTCCAATCATCTCCCAGGAAATGAGATAGTGTGGGACCCCGGGTGCTCTTTCATTGAGCGCTGTTATATGGGAAAACTCAGTGCCAAATGCTTAATGCACAGACTACCCTGTTCCATTAGCTGAAGTTTATAACTTTTTAGACACTCAACCCACCAGGGGACTCGAACACTGGCCAACAAGGTGGCAGTTGCACGCTGTATCCAATACACTATACTTCAAAGCCATAAAGAGAGGTAGGAATTCTGGGGTATTTTACTAACCAGAACTCCAATCCTCTCCCAGGCAATGAGATAATGTGGGACCCCGGGTGCTCTTTCATCGAGCCCTGTTATATGGGAAAACTCATTGCCAAATGCTTAATGCACAGACTACCCTGTTCCAGTAGCTGAAGTTTATAACTTTTTAGACACTCAACCCACCAGGGGACTCGAACACTGGCCAACAAGGTGGCAGTTGCAAGCTGTATCCACTACACTATACTTCAAAGCCATAAAGTGAGGTAGGAATTCTGGGGTATTTAACTAACCAGAACTCCAATCATCTCCCAGGAAATGAGATAGTGTGGGACCCCGGGTGCTCTTTCATTGAGCGCTGTTATATGGGAAAACTCAGTGCCAAATGCTTAATGCACAGACTACCCTGTTCCATTAGCTGAAGTTTATAACTTTTTAGACACTCAACCCACCAGGGGACTCGAACACTGGCCAACAAGGTGGCAGTTGCACGCTGTATCCAATACACTATACTTCAAAGCCATAAAGAGAGGTAGGAATTCTGGGGTATTTTACTAACCAGAACTCCAATCCTCTCCCAGGCAATGAGATAATGTGGGACCCCGGGTGCTCTTTCATCGAGCCCTGTTATATGGGAAAACTCATTGCCAAATGCTTAATGCACAGACTACCCTGTTCCAGTAGCTGAAGTTTATAACTTTTTAGACACTCAACCCACCAGGGGACTCGAACACTGGCCAACAAGGTGGCAGTTGCACGCTGTATGCTCTACACCATACGTCAAAGCCATAAAGAGAGGTAGGAATTCTGTGGTATTTAACCAAACAGAACTCCAATCCTCTCCCAGGCATTGAGATAGTGTGGGACCCCGGGTGCTCTTTCATTGAGCGCTGTTATATGGGAAAACTCAGTGCCAAATGCTTAATGCACAGACTACCCTGTTCCATTAGCTGAAGTTTATAACTTTTTAGACACTCAACCCACCAGGGGACTCGAACACTGGCCAACAAGGTGGCAGTTGCACGCTGTATCCACTACACTATACTTCAAAGCCATAAAGAGAGGTAGGAATTCTGGGGTATTTAACTAACCAGAACTCCAATCCTCTCCCTGGCAATGAGATTGTGTGGGACCCTGGGTGCTCTTTCATCGAGCTTTGTTATATGGGAAAATTCAGTGCCAAATGCTTAATGCACATACTACCCTGTTCCAGTAGCTGACGTTAATAACTTTTTAGACACTCAACCCACCAGGGGACTCGAACACTGGCCAACAAGGTGGCTGTTGCACGCTGTATCCAATACACCATACTTCAAAGCTATAAAGAGAGGTAGGAATTTTGGGGTATTTAACCAACCAGAACTCCAATCCTCTCCCAGGCAATGAGATAGTGTGGGACCCCAGGTGCTCTTTTATCGAGCCCAGTTACATGGGAAAACTCAGTGCCAAATGCTTAATGCACAGACTACCCTGTTCCATTAGCTGAAGTTTATAACTTTTTAGACACTCAACCCACCAGGGGACTCGAACACTGGCCAACAAGGTGGCAGTTGCACGCTGTATCCACTACACTATACTTCAAAGCCATAAAGAGAGGAAGGAATTCTGGGGTATTTAACCAACCAGAACTCCAATCATCTCCCAGGCAATGAGATAGTGTGGGACCCCGGGTGCTCTTTCATCGAGCCCTGTCATATGGGAAAACTCATTTCCAAATGCTTAATGCACAGACTACCCTGTTCCAGTAGCTGACGTTTATAACTTTTTAGACACTCAACCCACCAGGGGACTCGAACACTGGCCAACAAAGTGGCAGTTGCACGCTGTATCCAATACACCATACTTCAAAGCTATAAAGAGAGGTAGGAATTTTGGGGTATTTAACCAACCAGAACTCCAATCCTCTCCCAGGCAATGAGATAGTGTGGGACCTCGGGTGCTCTTTCATCGAGCTTTGTTATATGGGAAAATTCAGTGCCAAATGCTTAATGCACAGACTACCCTGTTCCAGTAGCTGAAGTTTATAACTTTTTAGACACTCAACCCACCAGGAGACTCGAACACTGGCCAACAAGGTGGCAGTTGCACGCTGTATCCTATACACCATACTTCAAAGCTATAAAGAGAGGTAGGATTTTTGGGGTATTTAACCAATTAGAACTCCAATCCTCTCCCAGGCAATGAGATAGTGTGGGACCCCGGGTGCTCTTTCATCGAGCCCTGTTATATGGGAAAACTCAGTGTCAAATGCTTAATGCACAGACTACCCTGTTCCATTAGCTGAAGTTTATAACTTTTTAGACACTCAACCCACCAGGGGACTCGAACACTGGCCAACAAGGTTGCAGTTGCACGCTGTATCCACTACACTATACGTCAAAGCCATAAAGAGAGGTAGGAATTCTGGTGTATTTAACCAACCAGAACTCCAATCCTCTCCCAGGCAATGAGATAGTGTGGGACCCCGGGTGCTCTTTCATTGAGCCCTGTTATATGGGAAAACTCAGTGTCAAATGCTTAATGCACAGACTACCCTGTTCCATTAGCTGAAGTTTATAACTTTTTAGACACTCAACCCACCAGGGGACTCGAACACTGGCCAACAAGGTGGCAGTTGCACGCTGTATCCACTACACTATACTTCAAAGCCATAAAGAGAGGTAGGAATTCTGGGGTATTTAACTAACCAGAACTCCAATTCTCGCCAAGGCAATGAGATAGTGTGGGACCCTGGGTGCTCTTTCATCGAGCTTTGTTATATGGGAAAATTCAGTGCCAAATGCTTAATGCACATAATACCCTGTTCCAGTAGCTGACGTTTATAACTTTTTAGACACTCAACCCACCAGGGGACTCGAACACTGGCCAACAAGGTGGCAGTTGCACGCTGTATCCAATACACCATACTTCAAAGCTATAGAGAGAGGTAGGAATTTTGGGGTATTTAACCAACCAGAACTCCAATCCTCTCCCAGGCAATGAGATAGTGTGGGACCCCGGGTGCTCTTTCATCGAGCCCTGTTACATGGGAAAACTCAGTGCCAAATGCTTAATGCACAGACTACCCTGTTCCAGTAGCTGAAGTTTATAACTCTTTAGACACTCAACCCACCAGGGGACTTGAACACTGGCCAACATGGTGGCAGTTGCACGCTGTATCCACTACACTATACGTCAAAGCCATAAAGAGAGGTAGGAATTCTGGTGTATTTAACCAACCAGAACTCCAATCCTCTCCCAGGCAATGAGATAGTGTGGGACCCCGGGTGCTTTTTCATTGAGCCCTGTTATATGGGAAAACTCAGTGTCAAATGCTTAATGCACAGACTACCCTGTTCCATTAGCTGAAGTTTATAACTTTTTAGACACTCAACCCACCAGGGGACTCGAACACTGGCCAACAAGGTGGCAGTTGCTCGCTGTATCCACTACACTATACTTCAAAGCCATAAAGAGAGGTAGGAATTCTGGGGTATTTAACTAACCAGAACTCCAATTCTCTCCAAGGCAATGAGATAGTGTGGGACCCTGGTGCTCTTTCATCGAGCTTTGTTATATGGGAAAATTCAGTGCCAAATGCTTAATGCACATACTACCCTGTTCCAGTAGCTGACGTTTATAACTTTTAGACACTCAACCCACCAGGGGACTCGAACACTGGCCAACAAGGTGGCTGTTGCACGCTGTATCCAATACACCATACTTCAAAGCTATAAAGAGAGGTAGGAATTTTGGGGTATTTAACCAACCAGAACTCCAATCCTCTCCCAGGCAATGAGATAGTGTGGGACCCCGGGTGCTCTTTCATCGAGCCCTGTTACATGGGAAAACTCAGTGCCAAATGCTTAATGCACAGACTACCCTGTTCCATTAGCTGAAGTTTATAACTTTTTAGACACTCAACCCACCAGGGGACTCGAACACTGGCCAACAAGGTGGCAGTTGCAAGCTGTATCCACTACACTATACTTCAAAGCCATAAAGAGAGGTAGGAATTCTGGGGTATTTAACTAACCAGAACTCCAATCATCTCCCAGGAAATGAGATAGTGTGGGACCCCGGGTGCTCTTTCATTGAGCGCTGTTATATGGGAAAACTCATTGCCAAATGCTTAATGCGCAGACTACCCTGTTCCAGTAGCTGAAGTTTATAACTTTTTAGACACTCAACCCACCAGGGGACTCGAACACTGGCCAACAAGGTGGCAGTTGCACGCTGTATGCTCTACACCATACTTCAAAGCCATAAAGAGAGGTAGGAATTCTGGGGTATTTAACCAAACATAACTCCAATCCTCTCCCAGGCAAGGAGATAGTGTGGGACCCCGGGTGCTCTTGCATTGAGCGCTGTTATATGGGAAAACTCAGTGCCAAATGCTTAATGCACAGACTACCCTGTTCCATTAGCTGAAGTTTATAACTTTTTAGACACTCAACCCACCAGGGGACTCGAACACTGGCCAACAAGGTGGCAGTTGCACGCTGTATCCAATACACTATACTTCAAAGCCATAAAGAGAGGTAGGAATTCTGGGGTATTTAACTAACCAGAACTCCAATCCTCTCCCAGGCAATGAGATAATGTGGGACCCCGGGTGCTCTTTCATCGAGCCCTGTTATATGGGAAAACTCATTGCCAAATGCTTAATGCACAGACTACCCTGTTCCAGTAGCTGAAGTTTATAACTTTTTAGACACTCAACCCACCAGGGGACTCGAACACTGGCCAACAAGGTGGCAGTTGCACGCTGTATGCTCTACACCATACGTCAAAGCCATAAAGAGAGGTAGGAATTCTGTGGTATTTAACCAAACAGAACTCCAATCCTCTCCCAGGCATTGAGATAGTGTGGGACCCCGGGTGCTCTTTCATTGAGCGCTGTTATATGGGAAAACTCAGTGCCAAATGCTTAATGCACAGACTACCCTGTTCCATTAGCTGAAGTTTATAACTTTTTAGACACTCAACCCACCAGGGGACTCGAACACTGGCCAACAAGGTGGCAGTTGCACGCTGTATCCACTAAACTATACTTCAAAGCCATAAAGAGAGGTAGGAATTCTGGGGTATTTAACTAACCAGAACTCCAATCCTCTCCCAGGCAATGAGATTGTGTGGGACCCCGGGTGCTCTTTCATCGAGCCCTGTTATATGGGAAAACTCAGTGCCAAATGCTTAATGCACAGACTACCCTGTTCTAGTAGCTGAAGTTTATATCTTTTTAGACACTCAACCCACCAGTGGACTCGAACACTGGCCATCAAGGTGGCAGTTGCACGCTGTATCCACTACACCATACTTCAAAGCCATAAAGAGAGGTAAGAATTCTGGTGTATTTAACCAACCAGAACTCCAATCCTCTCCCAGGCAATGAGATAGTGTGGGACCCCGGGTGCTCTTTCATCGAGCCCTGTTACATGGGAAAACTCAGTGCCAAATGCTTAATGCACAGACTACCCTGTTCCAGTAGCTGAAGTTTATAACTTTTTAGACACTCAACCCACCAGGGGACTCGAACACTGGCCAACAAGGTGGCAGTTGCACGCTGTATCCACTACACTATACGTCAAAGCCATAATGAGAGGTAGGAATTCTGGTGTATTTAACCAACCAGAACTCCAATCCTCTCCCAGGCAATGAGATAGTGTGGGACCCCGGGTGCTCTTTCATTGAGCCCTGTTATATGGG
>NC_091210.1:33204804-33264892 GCF_040958095.1 Procambarus clarkii
ATTAGCATATTTTGCCGTTTTCCACGTTTTTGTGAATTTTCCGTCCATGGGTATTAATTCATATATATATACGATAAAAAGGATGCAAACACATAATTGATTAGATAATAACCTTAAATACTTCATTTTCAATCATCTATTTGTTTCTCGTTAAAATACTGAGCAAGATATTGAAAAGGGGAGAAGTTCGGTTTTATAATGACGTTTCAGCCGGATTAGAGCGGTTTTACGTGTACATCTTTCCTCGTTAATATAAACGGAAAATCAAGAACATTATAGTTAATTCTAATGAAAACACATTGTTTTTTATCATTTGTATTGGAAACAACATTGTCATATGTCTTTTCTTGGAACTAAATAATACGAAACCTCGCTCTATGATTTGAAGTTAAAATCCTCAAATATGGTTATATAGTGACTTTTTTCACGTTTTTAATGTAGTTTGATATTACGTAAATATATTCATTTTTACCAATATTTCGATACTATTTCATGTAGTATCACGATATGTGATTTGGCCTTCAAATCTCAGAATTTCGCATAATATTGCATTATAAGCAAGTTTTCTTGCATTTTGCTTCGTACGAAAAATCATCGAATTTAGCAATATTTTAACGTTTATCATCTCCTTTTCCTTCATGTGATTTAAACAAAATATCATCGAATTAGGCAATATTTTGCCGTTTTCCACGTTATTGTGAATTTTCCGTCCATGGGTATTAATTCATATATATATACGATAAAAATGATGCAAACACATAATTGATTAGATAATAACCTTAAATACTTCATTTTCAATCATCTATTTGTTTCTCGTTAAAATAATGAGTAAGATATTGAAAAGGGGAAAAGTTCGGTTTTTATTGCATATATCGACGTTTCAGCCGGATTAGAGCGGTTTTACGTGTACATCTTCCATCGTTAATATAAACGGAAAATCAAGAACATTATAGTTAATTCTAATGAAAACACATTGTTTTTTATCATTTGTATTGGAAACAACATTGTCATATGTCTTTTCTTGGATCTAAATAATACGAAACCTCGCTCTATGATTTGAAGTTAAAATCCTCAAAAATGGTTATATAGTGACTTTTTTCACGTTTTTCATGTAGTTTGATATTACGTAAATATATTCATTTCTACCAATATTTCGATACTATTTCATGTAGTATCACGATATGTGATTTGGCATTCAAATCTCAGAATTTCGCATAATATTGCATTTTAAGCAAGTTTTCTTGCATTTTGTTTCGTACGGAAAATCATCGAATTTAGCAATATTTTGACGTTTATCATCCCCTTTTCCTTCATGTGATTTAAACAAAATATCATCGAATTAGGCAATATTTTGTCGTTTTCCACGTTTTTGTGAATTTTCCGTCCATGGGTATTAATTCATATATATATACGATAAAAATGATGCAAACACATAATTGATTAGATAATAACCTTAAATACTTCATTTTCAATCATCTATTTGTTTCTCGTTAAAATACTGAGTAAGATGTTGAAAACGGGAGAAGTTCGGTTTTTATTGCATATATCGACGTTTCAGCCGGATTAGAGCGGATTTACGTGTACATCTTCCCTCGTTAATATAAACGGAAAATCAAGAACATTATAGTTAATTCTAATGAAAACACATTGTTTTTTATCATTTGTATTGGAAACAACATTGTCATATGTCTTTTCTAGGAACTAAATAATACGAAACCTCGCTCTATGATTTGAAGTTAAAATCTTCAAATATGGTTATATAGTGACTTTTTTCACGTTTTTCATGTAGTTTGATATTACGTAAATATATTCATTTTTACCAATATTTCGATACTATTTCATGTAGTATCACGATATGTGATTTGGCCTTGAAATCTCAGAATTTCGCATAATATTGCATTTTAAGCAAGTTTTCTTGCATTTTGTTTCGTACGGAAAATCATCGAATTTAGCAATATTTTGACGTTTATCATCCCCTTTTCCTTCATGTGATTTAAACAAAATATCATCGAATTAGGCAATATTTTGTCGTTTTCCACGTTTTTGTGAATTTTCAGTCCCTGGGTATTAATTCATATATATACGATAAAAATGATGCAAACACATAATTGATTAGATAATAACCTTAAATACTTCATTTTCAATCATCTATTTGTTTCTCGTTAAAATACTGAGTAAGATGTTGAAAAGGGGAGAAGTTCGGTTTTTATTGCATATATCGACGTTTCAGCCAGATTAGAGCGGTTTTACGTGTACATCTTCCCTCGTTAATATAAACGGAAAATCAAGAACATTATAGTTAATTCTAATGAAAACACATTGTTTTTTATCATTTGTATTGGAAACAACATTGTCATATGTCATTTCTTGGAACTAAATAATACGAAACCTCGCTCTATGATTTGAAGTTAAAATCCTCAAATATGGTTATATAGTGACTTTTTTCACGTTTTTCATGTAGTTTGATATTACGTAAATATATTCATTTTTACCAATATTTCGATACTATTTCATGTAGTATCACGATATGTGATTTGGCCTTCAAATCTCAGAATTTCGCATAATATTGCATTATAAGCAAGTTTTCTTGCATTTTGCTTCGTACGAAAAATCATCGAATTTAGCAATATTTTAACGTTTATCATCTCCTTTTCCTTCATGTGATTTAAACAAAATATCATCGAATTAGGCAATATTTTGCCGTTTTCCACGTTATTGTGAATTTTCCGTCCATGGGTATTAATTCATATATATATACGATAAAAATGATGCAAACACATAATTGATTAGATAATAACCTTAAATACTTCATTTTCAATCATCTATTTGTTTCTCGTTAAAATAATGAGTAAGATATTGAAAAGGGGAAAAGTTCGGTTTTTATTGCATATATCGACGTTTCAGCCGGATTAGAGCGGTTTTACGTGTACATCTTCCATCGTTAATATAAACGGAAAATCAAGAACATTATAGTTAATTCTAATGAAAACACATTGTTTTTTATCATTTGTATTGGAAACAACATTGTCATATGTCTTTTCTTGGATCTAAATAATACGAAACCTCGCTCTATGATTTGAAGTTAAAATCCTCAAATATGGTTATATAGTGACTTTTTTCACGTTTTTCATGTAGTTTGATATTACGTAAATATATTCATTTTTACCAATATTTCGATACTATTTCATGTAGTATCACGATATGTGATTTGGCATTCAAATCTCAGAATTTCGCATAATATTGCATTTTAAGCAAGTTTTCTTGCATTTTGTTTCGTACGAAAAATCATCGAATATAGCAATATTTTGACGCTTATCATCTCCTTTTCCTTCATGTGATTTAAACAAAATATCATCGAATTAGACAATATTTTGCCGTTTTCAACGTTTTTGTGAATTTTCAGTCCATGGGTTTTAATTCATATATATACGATAAAAATGATGCAAACACATAATTGATTAGATAATAACCTTAAATACTTCATTTTCAATCATCTATTTGTTTCTCGTTAAAATAATGAGTAAGATATTGAAAAGGGGAAAAGTTCGGTTTTTATTGCATATATCGACGTTTCAGCCGGATTAGAGCGGTTTTACGTGTACATCTTCCATCGTTAATATAAACGGAAAATCAAGAACATTATAGTTAATTCTAATGAAAACACATTGTTTTTTATCATTTGTATTGGAAACAACATTGTCATATGTCTTTTCTTGGATCTAAATAATACGAAACCTCGCTCTATGATTTGAAGTTAAAATCCTCAAAAATGGTTATATAGTGACTTTTTTCACGTTTTTCATGTTGTTTGATATTACGTAAATATATTCATTTTTACCAATATTTCGATACTATTTCATGTAGTATCACGATATGTGATTTGGCATTCAAATCTCAGAATTTCGCATAATATTGCATTTTAAGCAAGTTTTCTTGCATTTTGTTTCGTACGAAAAATCATCGAATATAGCAATATTTTGACGCTTATCATCTCCTTTTCCTTCATGTGATTTAAACAAAATATCATCGAATTAGACAATATTTTGCCGTTTTCAACGTTTTTGTGAATTTTCAGTCCATGGGTTTTAATTCATATATATACGATAAAAATGATGCAAACACATAATTGATTAGATAATAACCTTAAATACTTCATTTTCAATCATCTATTTGTTTCTCGTTAAAATACTGAGTAAGATGTTGAAAACGGGAGAAGTTCGGTTTTTATTGCATATATCGACGTTTCAGCCGGATTAGAGCGGTTTTACGTGTACATCTTCCCTCGTTAATATAAACGGAAAATCAAGAACATTATAGTTAATTCTAATGAAAACACATTGTTTTTTATCATTTGTATTGGAAACAACATTGTCATATGTCTTTTCTAGGAACTAAATAATACGAAACCTCGCTCTATGATTTGAAGTTAAAATCTTCAAATATGGTTATATAGTGACTTTTTTCACGTTTTTCATGTAGTTTGATATTACGTAAATATATTCATTTTTACCAATATTTCGATACTATTTCATGTAGTATCACGATATGTGATTTGGCCTTGAAATCTCAGAATTTCGCATAATATTGCATTTTAAGCAAGTTTTCTTGCATTTTGTTTCGTACGGAAAATCATCGAATTTAGCAATATTTTGACGTTTATCATCCCCTTTTCCTTCATGTGATTTAAACAAAATATCATCGAATTAGGCAATATTTTGTCGTTTTCCACGTTTTTGTGAATTTTCAGTCCCTGGGTATTAATTCATATATATACGATAAAAATGATGCAAACACATAATTGATTAGATAATAACCTTAAATACTTCATTTTCAATCATCTATTTGTTTCTCGTTAAAATACTGAGTAAGATGTTGAAAAGGGGAGAAGTTCGGTTTTTATTGCATATATCGACGTTTCAGCCAGATTAGAGCGGTTTTACGTGTACATCTTCCCTCGTTAATATAAACGGAAAATCAAGAACATTATAGTTAATTCTAATGAAAACACATTGTTTTTTATCATTTGTATTGGAAACAACATTGTCATATGTCTTTTCTTGGAACTAAATAATACGAAACCTCGCTCTATGATTTGAAGTTAAAATCCTCAAATATGGTTATATAGTGACTTTTTTCACGTTTTTCATGTAGTTTGATATTACGTAAATATATTCATTTTTACCAATATTTCGATACTATTTCATGTAGTATCACGATATGTGATTTGGCCTTCAAATTTCAGAATTTCGCATAATATTGCATTTTAAGCAAGTTTTCTTGTATTTTGCTTCGTACGAAAAATCATCGAATTTAGCAATATTTTAACGTTTATCATCTCCTTTTCCTTCATGTGATTTAAACAAAATATCATCGAATTAGGCAATATTTTGCCGTTTTCCACGTTTTTGTGAATTTTCCGTCCATGGGTATTAATTCATATATATATACGATAAAAATGATGCAAACACATAATTGATTAGATAATAACGTTAAATACTTCATTTTCAATCATCTATTTGTTTCTCGTTAAAATACTGAGTAAGATATTGAAAAGGGGAGAAGTTCGGTTTTTATTGCATATATCGACGTTTCAGCCGGATTAGAGCGGTTTTACGTGTACATCTTCCATCGTTAATATTAACGGAAAATCAAGAACATTATAGTTAATTCTAATGAAAACACATTGTTTTTTATCATTTGTATTGGAAACAACATTGTCATATGTCTTTTCTTGGAACTAAATAATACGAAACCTCGCTCTATGATTTGAAGTTAAAATCCTCAAATATGGTTATATAGTGATTTTTTTCACGTTTTTCATGTAGTTTGATATTACGTAAATATATTCATTTTTACCAATATTTCGATACTATTTCATGTAGTATCACGATATGTGATTTGGCCTTCAAATCTCAGAATTTCGCATAATATTGCATTTTAAGCATGTTTTCTTGCATTTTGCTTCGTACGAAAAATCATCGAATTTAGCAATATTTTAACGTTTATCATCTCCTTTTCCTTCATGTGATTTAAACAAAATATCATCGAATTAGGCAATATTTTGCCGTTTTCCACGTTTTTGTGAATTTTCCGTCCATGGGTTTTAATTCATATATATACGATAAAAATGATGCAAACACATAATTGATTAGATAATAACCTTAAATACTTCATTTTCAATCATCTATTTGTTTCTCGTTAAAATACTGAGTAAGATGTTGAAAAGGGGAGAAGTTCGGTTTTTATTGCATATATCGACGTTTCAGCCGGATTAGAGCGGTTTTACGTGTACATCTTCCCTCGTTAATATAAACGGAAAATCAAGAACATTATAGTTAATTCTAATGAAAACACATTGTTTTTTATCATTTGTATTGGAAACAACATTGTCATATGTCTTTTCTAGGAACTAAATAATACGAAACCTCGCTCTATGATTTGAAGTTAAAATCTTCAAATATGGTTATATAGTGACTTTTTTCACGGTTTTCATGTAGTTTGATATTACGTAAATATATTCATTTTACCAATATTTCGATACTATTTCATGTAGTATCACGATATGTGATTTGGCCTTCAAATCTCAGAATTTCGCATAATATTGCATTTTAAGCAAGTTTTCTTGCATTTTGCTTCGTACGAAAAATCATCGAATTTAGCAATATTTTAACGTTTATCATCTCCTTTTCCTTCATGTGATTTAAACAAAATATCATCGAATTAGGCAATATTTTGCCGTTTTCCACGTTTTTGTGAATTTTCCGTCCATGGGTATTAATTCATATATATATACGATAAAAATGATGCAAACACATAATTGATTAGATAATAACCTTAAATACTTCATTTTCAATCATCTATTTGTTTCTCGTTAAAATACTGAGTAAGATATTGAAAAGGGGAGAAGTTCGGTTTTTATTGCATATATCGACGTTTCAGCCGGATTAGAGCGGTTTTACGTGTACATCTTCCCTCGTTAATATAAACGGAAAATCAAGAACATTATAGTTAATTCTAATGAAAACACATTGTTTTTTATCATTTGTATTGGAAACAACATTGTCATATGTCTTTTCTTGGAACTAAATAATACGAAACCTCGCTCTATGATTTGAAGTTAAAATCCTCAAATATGGTTATATAGTGACTTTTTTCACGTTTTTCATGTAGTTTGATATTACGTAAATATATTCATTTTTACCAATATTTCGATACTATTTCATGTAGTATCACGATATGTGATTTGGCCTTCAAATTTCAGAATTTCGCATAATATTGCATTTTAAGCAAGTTTTCTTGTATTTTGCTTCGTACGAAAAATCATCGAATTTAGCAATATTTTAACGTTTATCATCTCCTTTTCCTTCATGTGATTTAAACAAAATATCATCGAATTAGGCAATATTTTGCCGTTTTCCACGTTATTGTGAATTTTCCGTCCATGGGTTTTAATTCATATATATACGATAAAAATGATGCAAACACATAATTGATTAGATAATAACCTTAAATACTTCATTTTCAATCATCTATTTGTTTCTCGTTAAAATACTGAGTAAGATATTGAAAAGGGGAGAAGTTCGGTTTTTATTGCATATATCGACGTTTCAGCCGGATTAGAGCGGTTTTACGTGTACATCTTCCCTCGTTAATATAAACGGAAAATCAAGAACATTATAGTTAATTCTAATGAAAACACATTGTTTTTTATCATTTGTATTGGAAACAACATTGTCATATGTCTTTTCTAGGAACTAAATAATACGAAACCTCGCTCTATGATTTGAAGTTAAAATCTTCAAATATGGTTATATAGTGACTTTTTTCACGTTTTTCATGTAGTTTGATATTACGTAAATATATTCATTTTTACCAATATTTCGATACTATTTCATGTAGTATCACGATATGTGATTTGGCCTTCAAATCTCAGAATTTCGCATAATATTGCATTTTAAGCAAGTTTTCTTGCATTTTGCTTCGTACGAAAAATCATCGAATTTAGCAATATTTTAACGTTTATCATCTCCTTTTCCTTCATGTGATTTAAACAAAATATCATCGAATTAGGCAATATTTTGCCGTTTTCCACGTTTTTGTGAATTTTCCGTCCATGGGTATTAATTCATATATATATACGATAAAAATGATGCAAACACATAATTGATTAGATAATAACCTTAAATACTTCATTTTCAATCATCTATTTGTTTCTCGTTAAAATACTGAGTAAGATATTGAAAAGGGGAGAAGTTCGGTTTTTATTGCATATATCGACGTTTCAGCCGGATTAGAGCGGTTTTACGTGTACATCTTCCATCGTAAATATAAACGGAAAATCAAGAACATTATAGTTAATTCTAATGAAAACACATTGTTTTTTATCATTTGTATTGGAAACAACATTGTCATATGTCTTTTCTTGGATCTAAATAATACGAAACCTCGCTCTATGATTTGAAGTTAAAATCCTCAAATATGGTTATATAGTGATTTTTTTCACGTTTTTCATGTAGTTTGATATTACGTAAATATATTCATTTTTACCAATATTTCGATACTATTTCATGTAGTATCACGATATGTGATTTGGCCTTCAAATTTCAGAATTTCGCATAATATTGCATTTTAAGCAAGTTTTCTTGCATTTTGCTTCGTACGAAAAATCATCGAATTTAGCAATATTTTAACGTTTATCATCTCCTTTTCCTTCATGTGATTTAAACAAAATATCATCGAATTAGGCAATATTTTGCCGTTTTCCACGTTTTTGTGAATTTTCCGTCCATGGGTATTAATTCATATATATATACGATAAAAATGATGCAAACACATAATTGATTAGATAATAACCTTAAATACTTCATTTTCAATCATCTATTTGTTTCTCGTTAAAATACTGAGTAAGATATTGAAAAGGGGAGTAGTTCGGTTTTTATTGCATATATCGACGTTTCAGCCGGATTAGAGCGGTTTTACGTGTACATCTTCCCTCGTTAATATAAACGGAAAATTAAGAACATTATAGTTAATTCTAATGAAAACACATTGTTTTTTATCATTTGTATTGGAAACAACATTGTCATATGTCTTTTCTAGGAACTAAATAATACTAAACCTCGCTCTATGATTTGAAGTTAAAATCTTCAAATATGGTTATATAGTGACTTTTTTCACGTTTTTCATGTAGTTTGATATTACGTAAATATATTCATTTTTACCAATATTTCGATACTATTTCATGTAGTATGACGATATGTGATTTGGCCTTGAAATCTCAGAATTTCGCATAATATTGCATTTTAAGCAAGTTTTCTTGCATTTTGTTTCGTACGGAAAATCATCGAATTTAGCAATATTTTGACGTTTATCATCCCCTTTTCCTTCATGTGATTTAAACAAAATATCATCGAATTAGGCAATATTTTGTCGTTTTCCACGTTTTTGTGAATTTTCAGTCCATGGGCATTAATTCATATATATACGATAAAAATGATGCAAACACATAATTGATTAGATAATAACCTTAAATACTTCATTTTCAATCATCTATTTGTTTCTCGTTAAAATACTGAGTAAGATGTTGAAAAGGGGAGAAGTTCGGTTTTTATTGCATATATCGACGTTTCAGCCGGATTAGAGCGGTTTTACGTGTACATCTTCCCTCGTTAATATAAACATAAAATCAAGAACATTATAGTTAATTCTAATGAAAACACATTGTTTTTTATCATTTGTATTGGAAACAACATTGTCATATGTCTTTTCTTGGAACTAAATAATACGAAACCTCGCTCTATGATTTGAAGTTAAAATCCTCAAATATGGTTATATAGTGACTTTTTTCACGTTTTTCATGTAGTTTGATATTACGTAAATATATTCATTTTTACCAATATTTCGATACTATTTCATGTAGTATCACGATATGTGATTTGGCCTTCAAATCTCAGAATTTCGCATAATATTGCATTATAAGCAAGTTTTCTTGCATTTTGCTTCGTACGAAAAATCATCGAATTTAGCAATATTTTAACGTTTATCATCTCCTTTTCCTTCATGTGATTTAAACAAAATATCATCGAATTAGGCAATATTTTGCCGTTTTCCACGTTTTTGTGAATTTTCCGTCCATGGGTATTAATTCATATATGTATATGCGATAAAAATGATGCAAACACATAATTGATTAGATAATAACCTTAAATACTTCATTTTCAATCATCTATTTGTTTCTCGTTAAAATACTGAGTAAGATATTGAAAAGGGGAAAAGTTCGGTTTTTATTGCATACATCGACGTTTCAGCCGGATTAAAGCGGTTTTACGTGTACATCTTCCATCGTTAATATAAACGGAAAATCAAGAACATTATAGTTAATTCTAATGAAAACACATTGTTTTTTATCATTTGTATTGGAAACAACATTGTCATATGTCTTTTCTTGGAACTAAATAATACGAAACCTCGCTCTATGATTTGAAGTTAAAATCCTCAAATATGGTTATATAGTGACTTTTTTCACGTTTTTCATGTAGTTTGATATTACGTAAATATATTCATTTTACCAATATTTCAATACTGTTTCATGTAGTATCACGATATGTGATTTGGCCTTCAAATCTCAGAATTTCGCATAATATTGCATTTTAAGCAAGTTTTCTTGCATTTTGCTTCGTACGAAAAATCATCGAATTTAGCAATATTTTAACGTTTATCATCTCCTTTTCCTTCATGTGATTTAAACAAAATATCATCGAATTAGGCAATATTTTGCCGTTTTCCACGTTTTTGTGAATTTTCCGTCCATGGGTATTAATTCATATATATATACGATAAAAATGATGCAAACACATAATTGATTAGATAATAACCTTAAATACTTCATTTCCAATCATCTATTTGTTTCTCGTTAAAATACTGAGTAAGATATTGAAACGGGGAGAAGTTCGGTTTTTATTGCATATATCGACGTTTCAGCGGGATTAGAGCGGTTTTACGTGTACATCTTCCCTCGTTAATATAAACATAAAATCAAGAACATTATAGTTAATTCTAATGAAAACACATTGTTTTTTATCATTTGAATTGGAAACAACATTGTCATATGTCTTTTCTTGGAACTAAATAATACGAAACCTCGCTCTATGATTTGAAGTTAAAATCCTCAAATATGGTTATATAGTGACTTTTTTCACGTTTTTCATGTAGTTTGATATTACGTAAATATATTCATTTTTACCAATATTTCGATACTATTTCATGTAGTATCACGATATGTGATTTGGCCTTCAAATCTCAGAATTTCGCATAATATTGCATTATAAGCAAGTTTTCTTGCATTTTGCTTCGTACGAAAAATCATCGAATTTAGCAATATTTTAACGTTTATCATCTCCTTTTCCTTCATGTGATTTAAACAAAATATCATCGAATTAGGCAATATTTTGCCGTTTTCCACGTTTTTGTGAATTTTCCGTCCATGGGTATTAATTCATATATGTATATGCGATAAAAATGATGCAAACACATAATTGATTAGATAATAACCTTAAATACTTCATTTTCAATCATCTATTTGTTTCTCGTTAAAATACTGAGTAAGATATTGAAAAGGGGAAAAGTTCGGTTTTTATTGCATATATCGACGTTTCAGCCGGATTAAAGCGGTTTTACGTGTACATCTTCCATCGTTAATATAAACGGAAAATCAAGAACATTATAGTTAATTCTAATGAAAACACATTGTTTTTTATCATTTGTATTGGAAACAACATTGTCATATGTCTTTTCTTGGAACTAAATAATACGAAACCTCGCCCTATGATTTGAAGTTAAAATCCTCAAATATGGTTATATAGTGACTTTTTTCACGTTTTTTATGTAGTTTGATATTACGTAAATAAATTCATTTTTACCAATATTTCGATACTATTTCATGTAGTATCACGATATGTGATTTGGCCTTCAAATCTCAGAATTTCGCATAATATTGCATTTTAAGCAAGTTTTCTTGCATTTTGCTTCGTACGAAAAATCATCGAATTTAGCAATATTTTAACGTTTATCATTTCCTTTTCCTTCATGTGATTTAAACAAAATATCATCGAATTAGGCAATATTTTGCCGTTTTCCACGTTTTTGTGAATTTTCCGTCCATGGGTATTAATTCATACATATTGTGACGATAATCTCCTTCAAGAGATTGAGCCTGCTCTTCCCTCCAAAATTACGTCTTCACAATTATATAAAAAGACTATGGAAGAAATGTCCAACAACGACAACAACACCAGTACCAGCAAGGCTTGCCAGGGTGAGCAGAAACGTATGCATCCAGCCACCTGTTCGAACTCCAACCACCAAACTACCCGTTGATCGCTACGACTCCGCTGATTGGTCGCCGGTCTGGCTGCACCTGCCTCGCCCCCCCCAATACTACCTGATGTCTGGGGTCGCCCCAACATCAGTCTTCAGAATGTTCCGTGCTTTCGTAGCCAGCACTCCTCCCAGCTAGACGTTAGCGTGTACTGAGAGAGGTGGTGGCTTTAAGCCAATATTCCAGCACCTCCCACTTAACTTTTGTGTTGCACTTCTTGTTATTTTGCCTTAACGTAACTTTTCATTGTGTCATTTAAGTATTCTTATTATTTTGATTCATTGATTTTATTATACATATTTGTTTGTGCATTATTTTCATGTTTTGATTTATTTAACGTAATTAAAATTTCATTGTTAAAGTTTACTTGTGTTTTGTGTGTCTTCTCCTTACCTTACCACAGACGAAGTTCCAGTTTTTCTATTTTTTTTTTATAACTATGTGACGAGGCCATACCCCTAGCCTTAAACAGCCGAACACCAACGCGTTACCGTCACAAGTTATTTGGGGGCCTGTCCTAGGAGCTTCACTCAGGTACTGGTGCCAAGTGGTAATTTATGGTAAGCGTATTTAACTCTGTTAACGTAGCTTTACTATTTTTCATTCAACTTCATTTTTTATAAGGTGCGGTGTATTGTGCATTACGAGAGTAACATATAGTGAAGGTGAGACAACTTTGGATTACGTGGTGACTGTAGGCCGCAGTCATACTCTTAATTGGTCATCTCTCCCTCCATGTTATTACTCGTATTTACCATCTATGTCCCTTGAATATTTCTCATTCTGACAGATCATCATATTGGTACCCTGGTACTGTGGTCTGCCCCGGGTCAAGAGTACCCAATCTTCTGCAATCTGACTGTAGGAGGACAAAGAGGGCCATAGTTCCTCTAGCTCGAACTTTAGTTGCTGAATTGGGACCTCAGCAGCAGTTCTCGTCACCAGTTGACACCTCGCACCCCTACACGTCAGTCAGAGATGATGATACATACAACGGTAGGGAATTAGCTTATTTTTTCAGAGCACAAAAGTTCGCTAATTCTGTAAGTATCATATTAAATTCAGTGGGAAAAACTTGCTTTATGTCCTTCAGAGACTTGGCAAGGTATGCCTACATCCTTGGACTACCAATTTTACTTTTGAAGCATTTAACTGTTTCATTTGTTTTCGAAACTTTGTTTCATTTGTTAGTAGGATTTTCTTGCCCTTATTCTCTTACATGAGTACCGGGTACAAGATTTCCTGCGCCCTTGATCATTTAATATCTTTCACTTAACGTTAATTGTTAAAGATCACACAGGATAGGTGCCAGTTGCCACGTTGTCCTGTTTCTGACATTTCATTATTGAACATTCGTGTACCTTTATTTGCTAATTTCACCATGTTTCGTCTCCAAACTTTCCGTGCAAATCCAGCAGGTGAAATAGGAACTTTAAGTCGTGCCAAGAGGACTGAATTACAAACTCTTGCACATGAGTATCAACTAGAAGTTCCCTACCAAGCCAACAAAAATGACCTACACAACCTGTTGCTGGATTACTATTTAGAGCAAGGTAAGATAGACTCTGAAACTCATGAAACTTACTATATTGCAGATAAAACTGATTTGGCAACGCTGAAACTCAAACTAGAGCTGGCCAAGATTGAAGAACGAACAGCTGCCATACGGAGGGAAGAACAAGAACGCGAAGCTGCTATGAGGAGAGACGAACGAGAACGCGAAGCTGCTTTGAGGAGAGAAGAACACGAACGCGAGGTCGCATTACTCCGTGAACGTGAACGAGTACAGCTTGAAACACTCCAGGAGCGGGAACGCTTACAGCTTGAAACCAAACAACGCGAGTTGGAAATACAACGCGAACATGACAAGCAACAAGCGACTCTGGCTCTAGAGTGTCGTCAACGCGAAATCGCCTTGGAAACTTCACACTTCACTCAACGCCAGCAAGCTACTGCCAATCTTCCCGTCAGTTTTAATATATCACATGCAAGTAAGTTAATGCCATCCTTTGTAGAAGCAGAAGTTGATGTGTTCTTTACCACCTTTGAAACCCTTGCTAATCAACTCAGTTGGCCTGTCGACCAATGGGCCACACTTCTCAGAGTCCATCTTACAGGTAGAGCTGCAGTCACACTCAGTACTTTGGCGTCTGAGAATGACTACTACACTCTGAAACAAGCAGTGTTGGACGCCTACCTCCTCTCTACTGAAAGTTATAGAAGGAAATTCCGTGACCACCTGAAGGCAAGTACCACTACCTTCCTCGAGTTTGCTAACACGAAACGGAGGTATTTCATGAAATGGCTGGAAGCAGCACATGTCTCTACTTTTGCAGAACTCGTCAACCTGATGCTTGTTGAAGAATTCTTGAGACGTGTGCCGCCTCCTGTCCGCCTCTACTTAGCAGATAAAGAAGAAACCGACTACCTGAAGTGTGCTAAGTCGGCTGACACTTACAGCCTCATCCACCGGCTGACACCTGAACCATCCTCCAGTAAGAAGTCGTGGTACAGTTACGAGAAGGTGAGCCCCGATCAAGCTGGTTCACAACTGTACTGCAAGTATTGTAGACTCTATGGACATACCATAGACAAGTGTGGTAAGTCTCAATACAAGGGAACCACTGACCAACAACGACCCAAACCAACTCCTCCTAAGTCCGGTAAGCCTGTGATGAATGTTGGTGTTGATGTTAATGATCTTTCTCTTTTCAGTAACCACCTGTATACTGGAACTGTCTCTGCCAACGGTTCAAATCCGGAGGGACGTTTCAAATTGAAGATCTTGAGGGACACAGCGGCTCTACAATCGATCATCTTGAAGTCGGCTGTGCCCAACATAGTCTACACCGGGGAAACGGTCTTCATCACTGACCTCACTGCTACTACTCCATACCCTCTCGCCAGAGTCCACCTGGATTGTCCCTACGTGAACGGGGAAGTCCAAGTCGCCGTCAGGGAAAAGCCTTTTCCCATGCCTGGAGTGCAACTTCTCCTAGGCAACGACTTGGCAGAAGACCTGCAACCAACCAACCTGATCGTCATGGACAAACCCCAGGTGTGTAACTCTGTGCCAAGTAACCCTATTCTTGAGTATGTTCCAGCAGAGGTTCAAGAGAGTGATGATGTTTCTCCTCCGGTTCTCGTGACCACCCGTGCACAAGCCGCACGTCCACAGCCAGCTGACTCTACTGCTACCGCTGTCCCTCAAGACCCTCAGAAACTACCCCCGCATCTGACCAAGTTGGAGTTCCGTAAGTTGCAGAGGGAAGATCTTACTTTAACACCATTGTTTTTCCAGGCTGAGACTCAACCCGACAGTATTCCTGGGTTCTTCCTAGAGAACGACTTGCTCTACCGCAGATATAGACCCAGTAAACTGAAGGAGGAGGACGATTGGGCCAACATCGAACAACTTGTGATTCCCACCAGCCTGCGGCCCACTATTCTACACCTGGCCCATGGAGCATTCTCCCACTACGGCTTCAACAAGACTTACCATGGGATTCGTCAAGACTACTACTGGCCAGGTATGGTAAATAACGTCAAACAGTACGTAAAACAGTGTCATACATGTCAGATGGCAGGCAAACCGAACGTCTCCATTCCCAGAGCACCACTGATTCCCATACAGGTGCCTGCGGAACCTTTCCACAGACTCATAATAGACTGTGTCGGTCCTTTACCTCGGACCAGTTCAGGTAACGCCTACATCCTAACCATCCTGTGTCCTACCACCAGATTTCCCATAGCAGTTCCAGTGAAGAACATCACGGCTGCTACGGTTATCAAACATCTATTGAAGATCTTCACTCAATACGGATTTCCCAGGGAGATTCAAAGTGACTGTGGCACCAACTTCACCAGTGATCTCTTCAAAAGGACACTGGAGGAGTTCAACATCAAACAGGTATTGTCCAGCCCCTATCATCCTGCTTCACAGGGTTCTCTTGAACGTAGTCATCAGACCATCAAAGCACTCTTGAAAAAGTTTTGTAGTGAAACCTCAAAGGATTGGGATAAGCAGATTGACCTAATAATGTGTATTTTCAGAAGTCTCCCCAATGAGTCCCTAGGAGTATCTCCTTATGAGATGCTCTACGGCCGTAAGTGCCGTACTCCCCTTAAGGCTTTCAAAGACTCTCTCAGAGATGCCACCTTCAGTGAGCATCAGAATGTGCCCCAGTTTCTTCAAAACCTTCAACACATTCTAGAGAGAGTCCACCGCTTTGCTCATGATAATCTATTGAAAGCCCAGGTGAGAATGAAGACTCATTACGACCAGACCAGCAAAGTAAGAAAATTCAAGCCGGGAGACTTCGTCCTTGCTTATTTCCCTATCCCAGGTTCACCTTTACAAAACAGATTTTCAGGACCCTACTGCGTCAAAGAGTGCAGAAGCAACAACACATACGTCATAGAGACCCCAGATAGGCGGCGGAAGACCCAGCTGTGCCACGTCAACCTCCTGAAGCAATATAATGGTACTCCTCCCACTGTCTTGATTAATTGTTCTACCTTCACAGAACCCTACATCCACAGTGAGACCATCCCGGCTTCTTCTCCCGAAAGCACTGACAAGGAGTCGGCGCTTTCTAATTCCAAAATCCTTAATGATCTTCCCAAATGCTTTCAGGATAATAATCGTGCTCCTATGCCCTCTTCTAATTCCACTCTCACCTCGTCAGATAAGCCCTTCATCCTCCATGTCGACGCCAATGGTACCGACGTGGGTGGTGTCGTGATGCAGCAACGAGGCGAGAAGAATACACCTGTCAGCGACTACTGCTACAAGGATCTACGGAACAATTGGCAAGGAGCTACTCTTCCTCATCCTGAAGCTTCAGCACTTCACTCCACACCTGAAAAGTGCTCGGTCCACCATCAATACGGACCACACCACCCTACACCTCCTGCAGCACGCCCACTTCTCATCTCAACGTCTTCTACTATGGGCTTGCTACCTGCAGAAATTCAACCTGGAGACACGCTATACCAAGAGTCTGACAACATCTTAGCCCATGATCTCTCCAGAGTTTATGAAGTAGAAGCAACTCCATCCATTACTCCACCACATAACGACGTACTTCTTCCAGAACCGCAGGCTTCGGGGGAGAGTTGTGACGATAATCTCCTTCAAGAGATTGAGCCTGCTCTTCCCTCCAAAATTACGTCTTCACAATTATATAAAAAGACTATGGAAGAAATGTCCAACAACGACAACAACACCAGTACCAGCAAGGCTTGCCAGGGTGAGCAGAAACGTATGCATCCAGCCACCTGTTCGAACTCCAACCACCAAACTACCCGTTGATCGCTACGACTCCGCTGATTGGTCGCCGGTCTGGCTGCACCTGCCTCGCCCCCCCCAATACTACCTGATGTCTGGGGTCGCCCCAACATCAGTCTTCAGAATGTTCCGTGCTTTCGTAGCCAGCACTCCTCCCAGCTAGACGTTAGCGTGTACTGAGAGAGGTGGTGGCTTTAAGCCAATATTCCAGCACCTCCCACTTAACTTTTGTGTTGCACTTCTTGTTATTTTGCCTTAACGTAACTTTTCATTGTGTCATTTAAGTATTCTTATTATTTTGATTCATTGATTTTATTATACATATTTGTTTGTGCATTATTTTCATGTTTTGATTTATTTAACGTAATTAAAATTTCATTGTTAAAGTTTACTTGTGTTTTGTGTGTCTTCTCCTTACCTTACCACAGACGAAGTTCCAGTTTTTCTATTTTTTTTTATAACTATGTGACGAGGCCATACCCCTAGCCTTAAACAGCCGAACACCAACGCGTTACCGTCACAATATATACGATAAAAATGATGCAAACACATAATTGATTAGATAATAACCTTAAATACTTCATTTTCAATCATCTATTTGTTTCTCGTTAAAATACTGAGTAAGATATTGAAAAGGGGAGAAGTTCGGTTTTTATTGCATATATCGACGTTTCAGCCGGATTAGAGCGGTTTTACGTGTACATCTTCCATCGTTAATATAAACGGAAAATCAAGAACATTATAGGTTATTCTAATGAAAACACATTGTTTTTTATCATTTGTATTGGAAACAACATTGTCATATGTCTTTTCTTGGAACTAAATAATACGAAACCTCGCTCTATGATTTGAAGTTAAAATCCTCAAATATGGTTATATAGTGACTTTTTTCACGTTTTTCATGTAGTTTGATATTACGTAAATATATTCATTTTACCAATATTTCAATACTGTTTCATGTAGTATCACGATATGTGATTTGGCCTTCAAATCTCAGAATTTCGCATAATATTGCATTTTAAGCAAGTTTTCTTGCATTTTGCTTCGTACGAAAAATCATCGAATTTAGCAATATTTTAACGTTTATCATCTCCTTTTCCTTCATGTGATTTAAACAAAATATCATCGAATTAGGCAATATTTTGCCGTTTTCCACGTTTTTGTGAATTTTCCGTCCATGGGTATTAATTCATATATATATACGATAAAAATGATGCAAACACATAATTGATTAGATAATAACCTTAAATACTTCATTTCCAATCATCTATTTGTTTCTCGTTAAAATACTGAGTAAGATATTGAAACGGGGAGAAGTTCGGTTTTTATTGCATATATCGACGTTTCAGCGGGATTAGAGCGGTTTTACGTGTACATCTTCCCTCGTTAATATAAACATAAAATCAAGAACATTATAGTTAATTCTAATGAAAACACATTGTTTTTTATCATTTGAATTGGAAACAACATTGTCATATGTCTTTTCTTGGAACTAAATAATACGAAACCTCGCTCTATGATTTGAAGTTAAAATCCTCAAATATGGTTATATAGTGACTTTTTTCACTTTTTTCATGTAGTTTGTTATTACGTAAATATATTCATTTTTACCAATATTTCGATACTATTTCATGTAGTATCACGATATGTGATTTGGCCTTGAAATCTCAGAATTTCGCATAATATTGCATTTTAAGAAAGTTTTCTAGCATTTTGTTTCGTACGGAAAATCATCGAATTTAGCAATATTTTGACGTTTATCATCCCCTTTTCCTTCATGTGATTTAAACAAAATATCATCGAATTAGGCAATATTTTGCCGTTTTCCACGTTTTTGTGAATTTTCAGTCCATGGGTATTAATTCATATATATACGATAAAAATGATGCAAACACATAATTGATTAGATAATAACCTTAAATACATCATTTTCAATCATCTATTTGTTTCTCGTAAAATACTGAGTAAGATGTTGAAAAGGGGAGAAGTTCGGTTTTTATTGCATATATCGACGTTTCAGCCGGATTAGAGCGGTTTTACGTGTACATCTTCCTTCGTTAATATAAACGGGAAATCAAGAACATTATAGTTAATTCTAATGAAAACACATTGTTTTTTATCATTTGTATTGGAAACAACATTGTCATATGTCTTTTCTTGGAACTAAATAATACGAAACCTCGCTCTATGATTTGAAGTTAAAATTCTCAAATATGGTTATATAGTGACTTTTTTCACGTTTTTCATGTAGTTAGATATTACGTAAATATATTCATTTTTACCAATATTTCGATACTATTTCATGTAGTATCACGATATGTAATTTGGCCTTCAAATCTCAGAATTTCGCATAATATTGCATTTTAAGCAAGTTTTCTTGCATTTTGCTTCGTACGAAAAATCATCGAATATAGCAATATTTTAACGTTTATCATCTCCTTTTCCTTCATGTGATTTAAACAAAATATCATCGAATTAGGCAATATTTTGCCGTTTTCCACGTTTTTGTGAATTTTCCGTCCATGGGTATTAATTCATATATATATACGATAAAAATGATGCAAACACATTATTGATTAGATAATAACCTTAAATACTTCATTTTCAATCATCTATTTGTTTCTCGTTAAAATACTGAGTAAGATATTGAAAAGGGGAGAAGTTCGGTTTTTATTGCATATATCGACGTTTGAGCCGGATTAGAGCGGTTTTACGTGTACATCTTCCATCGTTAATATAAACGGAAAATCAAGAACATTATAGTTAATTCTAATGAAAACACATTGTTTTTTATCATTTGTATTGGAAACAACATTGCCATATGTCTTTTCTTGGAACTAAATAATACGAAACCTCGCTCTATGATTTGAAGTTGAAATCCTCAAATATGGTTATATAGTGACTTTTTTCACGTTTTTCATGTAGTTTGATATTACGTAAATATATTCATTTTACCAATATTTCGATACTATTTTATGTAGTATCACGATATGTGATTTGGCCTTGAAATCTCAGAATTTCGCATAATATTGCATTTTAAGCAAGTTTTCTTGCATTTTGCTTCGTACGAAAAATCATCGAATTTAGCAATATTTTAACGTTTATCATCTCCTTTTCCTTCATGTGATTTAAACAAAATATCATCGAATTAGGCAATATTTTGCCGTTTTCCACGTTTTTGTGAATTTTCCGTCCATGGGTATTAATTCATATATAGTTTGATATTACGTAAATATATTCATTTTTACCAATATTTCGATACTATTTCATGTAGTATCACGATATGTGATTTGGCCTTGAAATCTCAGAATTTCGCATAATATTGCATTTTAAGCAAGTTTTCTAGCATTTTGTTTCGTACGGAAAATCATCGAATTTAGCAATATTTTGACGTTTATCATCCCCTTTTCCTTCATGTGATTTAAACAAAATATCATCGAATTAGGCAATATTTTGCCGTTTTCCACGTTTTTGTGAATTTTCAGTCCATGGGTATTAATTCATATATATACGATAAAAATGATGCAAACACATAATTGATTAGATAATAACCTTAAATACTTCATTTTCAATCATCTATTTGTTTCTCGTAAAATACTGAGTAAGATGTTGAAAAGGGGAGAAGTTCGGTTTTTATTGCATATATCGACGTTTCAGCCGGATTAGAGCGGTTTTACGTGTACATCTTCCTTCGTTAATATAAACGGGAAATCAAGAACATTATAGTTAATTCTAATGAAAACACATTGTTTTTTATCATTTGTATTGGAAACAACATTGTCATATGTCTTTTCTTGGAACTAAATAATACGAAACCTCGCTCTATGATTTGAAGTTAAAATCCTCAAATATGGTTATATAGTGACTTTTTTCACGTTTTTCATGTAGTTTGATATTACGTAAATATATTCATTTTTACCAATATTTCGATACTATTTCATGTAGTATCACGATATGTGATTTGGCCTTCAAATTTCAGAATTTCGCATAATATTGCATTTTAAGCAAGTTTTCTTGCATTTTGCTTCGTACGAAAAATCATCGAATTTAGCAATATTTTAACGTTTATCATCTCCTTTTCCTTCATGTGATTTAAACAAAATATCATCGAATTAGGCAATATTTTGCCGTTTTCCACGTTTTTGTGAATTTTCCGTCCATGGGTATTAATTCATATATATATACGATAAAAATGATGCAAACACATAATTGATTAGATAATAACCTTAAATACTTCATTTTCAATCATCTATTTGTTTCTCGTTAAAATACTGAGTAAGATATTGAAAAGGGGAGTAGCTCGGTTTTTATTGCATATATCGACGTTTCAGCCGGATTAGAGCGGTTTTACGTGTACATCTTCCCTCGTTAATATAAACGGAAAATTAAGAACATTATAGTTAATTCTAATGAAAACACATTGTTTTTTATCATTTGTATTGGAAACAACATTGTCATATGTCTTTTCTAGGAACTAAATAATACTAAACCTCGCTCTATGATTTGAAGTTAAAATCTTCAAATATGGTTATATAGTGACTTTTTTCACGTTTTTCATGTAGTTTGATATTACGTAAATATATTCATTTTTACCAATATTTCGATACTATTTCATGTAGTATGACGATATGTGATTTGGCCTTGAAATCTCAGAATTTCGCATAATATTGCATTTTAAGCAAGTTTTCTTGCATTTTGTTTCGTACGGAAAATAATCGAATTTAGCAATATTTTGACGTTTATCATCCCCTTTTCCTTCATGTGATTTAAACAAAATATCATCGAATTAGGCAATATTTTGTCGTTTTCCACGTTTTTGTGAATTTTCAGTCCATGGGCATTAATTCATATATATACGATAAAAATGATGCAAACACATAATTGATTAGATAATAACCTTAAATACTTCATTTTCAATCATCTATTTGTTTCTCGTTAAAATACTGAGTAAGATGTTGAAAAGGGGAGAAGTTCGGTTTTTATTGCATATATCGACGTTTCAGCCGGATTAGAGCGGTTTTACGTGTACATCTTCCCTCGTTAATATAAACATAAAATCAAGAACATTATAGTTAATTCTAATGAAAACACATTGTTTTTTATCATTTGTATTGGAAACAACATTGTCATATGTCTTTTCTTGGAACTAAATAATACGAAACCTCGCTCTATGATTTGAAGTTAAAATCCTCAAATATGGTTATATAGTGACTTTTTTCACGTTTTTCATGTAGTTTGATATTACGTAAATAAATTCATTTTTACCAATATTTCGATACTATTTCATGTAGTATCACGATATGTGATTTGGCCTTCAAATCTCAGAATTTCGCATAATATTGCATTTTAAGCAAGTTTTCTTGCATTTTGCTTCGTACGAAAAATCATCGAATTTAGCAATATTTTAACGTTTATCATTTCCTTTTCCTTCATGTGATTTAAACAAAATATCATCGAATTAGGCAATATTTTGCCGTTTTCCACGTTTTTGTGAATTTTCCGTCCATGGGTATTAATTCATACATATATACGATAAAAATGATGCAAACACATAATTGATTAGATAATAACCTTAAATACTTCATTTTCAATCATCTATTTGTTTCTCGTTAAAATACTGAGTAAGATATTGAAAAGGGGAGAAGTTCGGTTTTTATTGCATATATCGACGTTTCAGCCGGATTAGAGCGGTTTTACGTGTACATCTTCCATCGTTAATATAAACGGAAAATCAAGAACATTATAGGTTATTCTAATGAAAACACATTGTTTTTTATCATTTGTATTGGAAACAACATTGTCATATGTCTTTTCTTGGAACTAAATAATACGAAACCTCGCTCTATGATTTGAAGTTAAAATCCTCAAATATGGTTATATAGTGACTTTTTTCACGTTTTTCATGTAGTTTGATATTACGTAAATATATTCATTTTACCAATATTTCAATACTGTTTCATGTAGTATCACGATATGTGATTTGGCCTTGAAATCTCAGAATTTCGCATAATATTGCATTTTAAGCAAGTTTTCTAGCATTTTGTTTCGTACGGAAAATCATCGAATTTAGCAATATTTTGACGTTTATCATCCCCTTTTCCTTCATGTGATTTAAACAAAATATCATCGAATTAGGCAATATTTTGCCGTTTTCCACGTTTTTGTGAATTTTCAGTCCATGGGTATTAATTCATATATATACGATAAAAATGATGCAAACACATAATTGATTAGATAATAACCTTAAATACATCATTTTCAATCATCTATTTGTTTCTCGTAAAATACTGAGTAAGATGTTGAAAAGGGGAGAAGTTCGGTTTTTATTGCATATATCGACGTTTCAGCCGGATTAGAGCGGTTTTACGTGTACATCTTCCTTCGTTAATATAAACGGGAAATCAAGAACATTATAGTTAATTCTAATGAAAACACATTGTTTTTTATCATTTGTATTGGAAACAACATTGTCATATGTCTTTTCTTGGAACTAAATAATACGAAACCTCGCTCTATGATTTGAAGTTAAAATTCTCAAATATGGTTATATAGTGACTTTTTTCACGTTTTTCATGTAGTTAGATATTACGTAAATATATTCATTTTTACCAATATTTCGATACTATTTCATGTAGTATCACGATATGTAATTTGGCCTTCAAATCTCAGAATTTCGCATAATATTGCATTTTAAGCAAGTTTTCTTGCATTTTGCTTCGTACGAAAAATCATCGAATATAGCAATATTTTAACGTTTATCATCTCCTTTTCCTTCATGTGATTTAAACAAAATATCATCGAATTAGGCAATATTTTGCCGTTTTCCACGTTTTTGTGAATTTTCCGTCCATGGGTATTAATTCATATATATATACGATAAAAATGATGCAAACACATTATTGATTAGATAATAACCTTAAATACTTCATTTTCAATCATCTATTTGTTTCTCGTTAAAATACTGAGTAAGATATTGAAAAGGGGAGAAGTTCGGTTTTTATTGCATATATCGACGTTTGAGCCGGATTAGAGCGGTTTTACGTGTACAACTTCCATCGTTAATATAAACGGAAAATCAAGAACATTATAGTTAATTCTAATGAAAACACATTGTTTTTTATCATTTGTATTGGAAACAACATTGCCATATGTCTTTTCTTGGAACTAAATAATACGAAACCTCGCTCTATGATTTGAAGTTGAAATCCTCAAATATGGTTATATAGTGACTTTTTTCACGTTTTTCATGTAGTTTGATATTACGTAAATATATTCATTTTACCAATATTTCGATACTATTTTATGTAGTATCACGATATGTGATTTGGCCTTGAAATCTCAGAATTTCGCATAATATTGCATTTTAAGCAAGTTTTCTTGCATTTTGCTTCGTACGAAAAATCATCGAATTTAGCAATATTTTAACGTTTATCATCTCCTTTTCCTTCATGTGATTTAAACAAAATATCATCGAATTAGGCAATATTTTGCCGTTTTCCACGTTTTTGTGAATTTTCCGTCCATGGGTATTAATTCATATATATATACGATAAAAATGATGCAAACAATAGTTTGATATTACGTAAATATATTCATTTTTACCAATATTTCGATACTATTTCATGTAGTATCACGATATGTGATTTGGCCTTGAAATCTCAGAATTTCGCATAATATTGCATTTTAAGCAAGTTTTCTAGCATTTTGTTTCGTACGGAAAATCATCGAATTTAGCAATATTTTGACGTTTATCATCCCCTTTTCCTTCATGTGATTTAAACAAAATATCATCGAATTAGGCAATATTTTGCCGTTTTCCACGTTTTTGTGAATTTTCAGTCCATGGGTATTAATTCATATATATACGATAAAAATGATGCAAACACATAATTGATTAGATAATAACCTTAAATACTTCATTTTCAATCATCTATTTGTTTCTCGTTAAAATACTGAGTAAGATATTGAAAAGGGGAGAAGTTCGGTTTTTATTGCATATATCGACGTTTCAGCCGGATTAGAGCGGTTTTACGTGTACATCTTCCATCGTTAATATAAACGGAAAATCAAGAACATTATAGGTTATTCTAATGAAAACACATTGTTTTTTATCATTTGTATTGGAAACAACATTGTCATATGTCTTTTCTTGGAACTAAATAATACGAAACCTCGCTCTATGATTTGAAGTTAAAATCCTCAAATATGGTTATATAGTGACTTTTTTCACGTTTTTCATGTAGTTTGATATTACGTAAATATATTCATTTTACCAATATTTCAATACTGTTTCATGTAGTATCACGATATGTGATTTGGCCTTGAAATCTCAGAATTTCGCATAATATTGCATTTTAAGCAAGTTTTCTAGCATTTTGTTTCGTACGGAAAATCATCGAATTTAGCAATATTTTGACGTTTATCATCCCCTTTTCCTTCATGTGATTTAAACAAAATATCATCGAATTAGGCAATATTTTGCCGTTTTCCACGTTTTTGTGAATTTTCAGTCCATGGGTATTAATTCACATATATACGATAAAAATGATGCAAACACATAATTGATTAGATAATAACCTTAAATACATCATTTTCAATCATCTATTTGTTTCTCGTAAAATACTGAGTAAGATGTTGAAAAGGGGAGAAGTTCGGTTTTTATTGCATATATCGACGTTTCAGCCGGATTAGAGCGGTTTTACGTGTACATCTTCCTTCGTTAATATAAACGGGAAATCAAGAACATTATAGTTAATTCTAATGAAAACACATTGTTTTTTATCATTTGTATTGGAAACAACATTGTCATATGTCTTTTCTTGGAACTAAATAATACGAAACCTCGCTCTATGATTTGAAGTTAAAATTCTCAAATATGGTTATATAGTGACTTTTTTCACGTTTTTCATGTAGTTAGATATTACGTAAATATATTCATTTTTACCAATATTTCGATACTATTTCATGTAGTATCACGATATGTAATTTGGCCTTCAAATCTCAGAATTTCGCATAATATTGCATTTTAAGCAAGTTTTCTTGCATTTTGCTTCGTACGAAAAATCATCGAATATAGCAATATTTTAACGTTTATCATCTCCTTTTCCTTCATGTGATTTAAACAAAATATCATCGAATTAGGCAATATTTTGCCGTTTTCCACGTTTTTGTGAATTTTCCGTCCATGGGTATTAATTCATATATATACGATAAAAATGATGCAAACACATTAATTGATTAGATAATAACCTTAAATACTTCATTTTCAATCATCTATTTGTTTCTCGTTAAAATACTGAGTAAGATATTGAAAAGGGGAGAAGTTCGGTTTTTATTGCATATATCGACGTTTGAGCCGGATTAGAGCGGTTTTACGTGTACATCTTCCATCGTTAATATAAACGGAAAATCAAGAACATTATAGTTAATTCTAATGAAAACACATTGTTTTTTATCATTTGTATTGGAAACAACATTGCCATATGTCTTTTCTTGGAACTAAATAATACGAAACCTCGCTCTATGATTTGAAGTTGAAATCCTCAAATATGGTTATATAGTGACTTTTTTCACGTTTTTCATGTAGTTTGATATTACGTAAATATATTCATTTTACCAATATTTCGATACTATTTTATGTAGTATCACGATATGTGATTTGGCCTTGAAATCTCAGAATTTCGCATAATATTGCATTTTAAGCAAGTTTTCTTGCATTTTGCTTCGTACGAAAAATCATCGAATTTAGCAATATTTTAACGTTTATCATCTCCTTTTCCTTCATGTGATTTAAACAAAATATCATCGAATTAGGCAATATTTTGCCGTTTTCCACGTTTTTGTGAATTTTCCGTCCATGGGTATTAATTCATATATATATACGATAAAAATGATGCAAACAATAGTTTGATATTACGTAAATATATTCATTTTTACCAATATTTCGATACTATTTCATGTAGTATCACGATATGTGATTTGGCCTTGAAATCTCAGAATTTCGCATAATATTGCATTTTAAGCAAGTTTTCTAGCATTTTGTTTCGTACGGAAAATCATCGAATTTAGCAATATTTTGACGTTTATCATCCCCTTTTCCTTCATGTGATTTAAACAAAATATCATCGAATTAGGCAATATTTTGCCGTTTTCCACGTTTTTGTGAATTTTCAGTCCATGGGTATTAATTCATATATATACGATAAAAATGATGCAAACACATAATTGATTAGATAATAACCTTAAATACTTCATTTTCAATCATCTATTTGTTTCTCGTAAAATACTGAGTAAGATGTTGAAAAGGGGAGAAGTTCGGTTTTTATTGCATATATCGACGTTTCAGCCGGATTAGAGCGGTTTTACGTGTACATCTTCCTTCGTTAATATAAACGGGAAATCAAGAACATTATAGTTAATTCTAATGAAAACACATTGTTTTTTATCATTTGTATTGGAAACAACATTGTCATATGTCTTTTCTTGGAACTAAATAATACGAAACCTCGCTCTATGATTTGAAGTTAAAATCCTCAAATATGGTTATATAGTGACTTTTTTCACGTTTTTCATGTAGTTTGATATTACGTAAATATATTCATTTTTACCAATATTTCGATACTATTTCATGTAGTATCACGATATGTGATTTGGCCTTCAAATTTCAGAATTTCGCATAATATTGCATTTTAAGCAAGTTTTCTTGCATTTTGCTTCGTACGAAAAATCATCGAATTTAGCAATATTTTAACGTTTATCATCTCCTTTTCCTTCATGTGATTTAAACAAAATATCATCGAATTAGGCAATATTTTGCCGTTTTCCACGTTTTTGTGAATTTTCCGTCCATGGGTATTAATTCATATATATATACGATAAAAATGATGCAAACACATAATTGATTAGATAATAACCTTAAATACTTCATTTTCAATCATCTATTTGTTTCTCGTTAAAATACTGAGTAAGATATTGAAAAGGGGAGTAGCTCGGTTTTTATTGCATATATCGACGTTTCAGCCGGATTAGAGCGGTTTTACGTGTACATCTTCCCTCGTTAATATAAACGGAAAATTAAGAACATTATAGTTAATTCTAATGAAAACACATTGTTTTTTATCATTTGTATTGGAAACAACATTGTCATATGTCTTTTCTAGGAACTAAATAATACTAAACCTCGCTCTATGATTTGAAGTTAAAATCTTCAAATATGGTTATATAGTGACTTTTTTCACGTTTTTCATGTAGTTTGATATTACGTAAATATATTCATTTTTACCAATATTTCGATACTATTTCATGTAGTATGACGATATGTGATTTGGCCTTGAAATCTCAGAATTTCGCATAATATTGCATTATAAGCAAGTTTTCTTGCATTTTGTTTCGTACGGAAAATAATCGAATTTAGCAATATTTTGACGTTTATCATCTCCCTTTTCCTTCATGTGATTTAAACAAAATATCATCGAATTAGGCAATATTTTGTCGTTTTCCACGTTTTTGTGAATTTTCAGTCCATGGGCATTAATTCATATATATACGATAAAAATGATGCAAACACATAATTGATTAGATAATAACCTTAAATACTTCATTTTCAATCATCTATTTGTTTCTCGTTAAAATACTGAGTAAGATATTGAAAAGGGGAGAAGTTCGGTTTTTATTGCATATATCGACGTTTCAGCCGGATTAGAGCGGTTTTACGTGTACATCTTCCATCGTTAATATAAACATAAAATCAAGAACATTATAGTTAATTCTAATGAAAACACATTGTTTTTTATCATTTGTATTGGAAACAACATTGTCATATGTCTTTTCTTGGAACTAAATAATACGAAACCTCGCTCTATGATTTGAAGTTAAAATCCTCAAATATGGTTATATAGTGACTTTTTTCACGTTTTTCATGTAGTTTGATATTACGTAAATATATTCATTTTTACCAATATTTCGATACTATTTCATGTAGTATCACGATATGTGATTTGGCCTTCAAATCTCAGAATTTCGCATAATATTGCATTATAAGCAAGTTTTCTTGCATTTTGCTTCGTACGAAAAATCATCGAATTTAGCAATATTTTAACGTTTATCATCTCCTTTTCCTTCATGTGATTTAAACAAAATATCATCGAATTAGGCAATATTTTGCCGTTTTCCACGTTTTTGTGAATTTTCCGTCCATGGGTATTAATTCATATATGTATATGCGATAAAAATGATGCAAACACATAATTGATTAGATAATAACCTTAAATACTTCATTTTCAATCATCTATTTGTTTCTCGTTAAAATACTGAGTAAGATATTGAAATGGGGAGAAGTTCGGTTTTTATTGCATATATCGACGTTTCAGCCGGATTAGAGCGGTTTTACGTGTACATCTTCCATCGTTAATATAAACGGAAAATCAAGAACATTATAGGTTATTCTAATGAAAACACATTGTTTTTTATCATTTGTATTGGAAACAACATTGTCATATGTCTTTTCTTGGAACTAAATAATACGAAACCTCGCTCTATGATTTGAAGTTAAAATCCTCAAATATGGTTATATAGTGACTTTTTTCACGTTTTTCATGTAGTTTGATATTACGTAAATATATTCATTTTACCAATATTTCAATACTGTTTCATGTAGTATCACGATATGTGATTTGGCCTTCAAATCTCAGAATTTCGCATAATATTGCATTTTAAGCAAGTTTTCTTGCATTTTGCTTCGTACGAAAAATCATCGAATTTAGCAATATTTTAACGTTTATCATCTCCTTTTCCTTCATGTGATTTAAACAAAATATCATCGAATTAGGCAATATTTTGCCGTTTTCCACGTTTTTGTGAATTTTCCGTCCATGGGTATTAATTCATATATGTATATGCGATAAAAATGATGCAAACACATAATTGATTAGATAATAACCTTAAATACTTCATTTTCAATCATCTATTTGTTTCTCGTTAAAATACTGAGTAAGATATTGAAAAGGGGAAAAGTTCGGTTTTTATTGCATATATCGACGTTTCAGCCGGATTAAAGCGGTTTTACGTGTACATCTTCCATCGTTAATATAAACGGAAAATCAAGAACATTATAGTTAATTCTAATGAAAACACATTGTTTTTTATCATTTGTATTGGAAACAACATTGTCATATGTCTTTTCTTGGAACTAAATAATACGAAACCTCGCTCTATGATTTGAAGTTAAAATCCTCAAATATGGTTATATAGTGACTTTTTTCACGTTTTTCATGTAGTTTGATATTACGTAAATAAATTCATTTTTACCAATATTTCGATACTATTTCATGTAGTATCACGATATGTGATTTGGCCTTCAAATCTCAGAATTTCGCATAATATTGCATTTTAAGCAAGTTTTCTTGCATTTTGCTTCGTACGAAAAATCATCGAATTTAGCAATATTTTAACGTTTATCATTTCCTTTTCCTTCATGTGATTTAAACAAAATATCATCGAATTAGGCAATATTTTGCCGTTTTCCACGTTTTTGTGAATTTTCCGTCCATGGGTATTAATTCATACATATATACGATAAAAATGATGCAAACACATAATTGATTAGATAATAACCTTAAATACTTCATTTTCAATCATCTATTTGTTTCTCGTTAAAATACTGAGTAAGATATTGAAAAGGGGAGAAGTTCGGTTTTTATTGCATATATCGACGTTTCAGCCGGATTAGAGCGGTTTTACGTGTACATCTTCCATCGTTAATATAAACGGAAAATCAAGAACATTATAGGTTATTCTAATGAAAACACATTGTTTTTTATCATTTGTATTGGAAACAACATTGTCATATGTCTTTTCTAGGAACTAAATAATACGAAACCTCGCTCTATGATTTGAAGTTAAAATCCTCAAATATGGTTATATAGTGACTTTTTTCACGTTTTTCATGTAGTTTGATATTACGTAAATATATTCATTTTACCAATATTTCAATACTGTTTCATGTAGTATCACGATATGTGATTTGGCCTTCAAATCTCAGAATTTCGCATAATATTGCATTTTAAGCAAGTTTTCTTGCATTTTGCTTCGTACGAAAAATCATCGAATTTAGCAATATTTTAACGTTTATCATCTCCTTTTCCTTCATGTGATTTAAACAAAATATCATCGAATTAGGCAATATTTTGCCGTTTTCCACGTTTTTGTGAATTTTCCGTCCATGGGTATTAATTCATATATATATACGATAAAAATGATGCAAACACATAATTGATTAGATAATAACCTTAAATACTTCATTTTCAATCATCTATTTGTTTCTCGTTAAAATACTGAGTAAGATATTGAAACGGGGAGAAGTTCGGTTTTTATTGCATATATCGACGTTTCAGCGGGATTAGAGCGGTTTTACGTGTACATCTTCCCTCGTTAATATAAACATAAAATCAAGAACATTATAGTTAATTCTAATGAAAACACATTGTTTTTTATCATTTGAATTGGAAACAACATTGTCATATGTCTTTTCTTGGAACTAAATAATACGAAACCTCGCTCTATGATTTGAAGTTAAAATCCTCAAATATGGTTATATAGTGACTTTTTTCACTTTTTTCATGTAGTTTGATATTACGTAAATATATTCATTTTTACCAATATTTCGATACTATTTCATGTAGTATCACGATATGTGATTTGGCCTTGAAATCTCAGAATTTCGCATAATATTGCATTTTAAGCAAGTTTTCTAGCATTTTGTTTCGTACGGAAAATCATCGAATTTAGCAATATTTTGACGTTTATCATCCCCTTTTCCTTCATGTGAATTAAACAAAATATCATCGAATTAGGCAATATTTTGCCGTTTTCCACGTTTTTGTGAATTTTCAGTCCATGGGTATTAATTCATATATATACGATAAAAATGATGCAAACACATAATTGATTAGATAATAACCTT
Organism: Procambarus clarkii; assembly: GCF_040958095.1. Taxonomy (NCBI): domain Eukaryota; kingdom Metazoa; phylum Arthropoda; class Malacostraca; order Decapoda; family Cambaridae; genus Procambarus; species Procambarus clarkii. The sequence goes on from NC_091210.1 coordinate 33,237,430, forward strand.
AAATACATCATTTTCAATCATCTATTTGTTTCTCGTAAAATACTGAGTAAGATGTTGAAAAGGGGAGAAGTTCGGTTTTTATTGCATATATCGACGTTTCAGCCGGATTAGAGCGGTTTTACGTGTACATCTTCCTTCGTTAATATAAACGGGAAATCAAGAACATTATAGTTAATTCTAATGAAAACACATTGTTTTTTATCATTTGTATTGGAAACAACATTGTCATATGTCTTTTCTTGGAACTAAATAATACGAAACCTCGCTCTATGATTTGAAGTTAAAATCCTCAAATATGGTTATATAGTGACTTTTTTCACGTTTTTCATGTAGTTAGATATTACGTAAATATATTCATTTTTACCAATATTTCGATACTATTTCATGTAGTATCACGATATGTAATTTGGCCTTCAAATCTCAGAATTTCGCATAATATTGCATTTTAAGCAAGTTTTCTTGCATTTTGCTTCGTACGAAAAATCATCGAATATAGCAATATTTTAACGTTTATCATCTCCTTTTCCTTCATGTGATTTAAACAAAATATCATCGAATTAGGCAATATTTTGCCGTTTTCCACGTTTTTGTGAATTTTCCGTCCATGGGTATTAATTCATATATATATACGATAAAAATGATGCAAACACATTATTGATTAGATAATAACCTTAAATACTTCATTTTCAATCATCTATTTGTTTCTCGTTAAAATACTGAGTAAGATATTGAAAAGGGGAGAAGTTCGGTTTTTATTGCATATATCGACGTTTGAGCCGGATTAGAGCGGTTTTACGTGTACATCTTCCATCGTTAATATAAACGGAAAATCAAGAACATTATAGTTAATTCTAATGAAAACACATTGTTTTTTATCATTTGTATTGGAAACAACATTGCCATATGTCTTTTCTTGGAACTAAATAATACGAAACCTCGCTCTATGATTTGAAGTTGAAATCCTCAAATATGGTTATATAGTGACTTTTTTCACGTTTTTCATGTAGTTTGATATTACGTAAATATATTCATTTTACCAATATTTCGATACTATTTTATGTAGTATCACGATATGTGATTTGGCCTTGAAATCTCAGAATTTCGCATAATATTGCATTTTAAGCAAGTTTTCTTGCATTTTGCTTCGTACGAAAAATCATCGAATTTAGCAATATTTTAACGTTTATCATCTCCTTTTCCTTCATGTGATTTAAACAAAATATCATCGAATTAGGCAATATTTTGCCGTTTTCCACGTTTTTGTGAATTTTCCGTCCATGGGTATTAATTCATATATATATACGATAAAAATGATGCAAACAATAGTTTGATATTACGTAAATATATTCATTTTTACCAATATTTCGATACTATTTCATGTAGTATCACGATATGTGATTTGGCCTTGAAATCTCAGAATTTCGCATAATATTGCATTTTAAGCAAGTTTTCTAGCATTTTGTTTCGTACGGAAAATCATCGAATTTAGCAATATTTTGACGTTTATCATCCCCTTTTCCTTCATGTGATTTAAACAAAATATCATCGAATTAGGCAATATTTTGCCGTTTTCCACGTTTTTGTGAATTTTCAGTCCATGGGTATTAATTCATATATATACGATAAAAATGATGCAAACACATAATTGATTAGATAATAACCTTAAATACTTCATTTTCAATCATCTATTTGTTTCTCGTAAAATACTGAGTAAGATGTTGAAAAGGGGAGAAGTTCGGTTTTTATTGCATATATCGACGTTTCAGCCGGATTAGAGCGGTTTTACGTGTACATCTTCCTTCGTTAATATAAACGGGAAATCAAGAACATTATAGTTAATTCTAATGAAAACACATTGTTTTTTATCATTTGTATTGGAAACAACATTGTCATATGTCTTTTCTTGGAACTAAATAATACGAAACCTCGCTCTATGATTTGAAGTTAAAATCCTCAAATATGGTTATATAGTGACTTTTTTCACGTTTTTCATGTAGTTTGATATTACGTAAATATATTCATTTTTACCAATATTTCGATACTATTTCATGTAGTATCACGATATGTGATTTGGCCTACAAATTTCAGAATTTCGCATAATATTGCATTTTAAGCAAGTTTTCTTGCATTTTGCTTCGTACGAAAAATCATCGAATTTAGCAATATTTTAACGTTTATCATCTCCTTTTCCTTCATGTGATTTAAACAAAATATCATCGAAATAGGCAATATTTTGCCGTTTTCCACGTTTTTGTGAATTTTCCGTCCATGGGTATTAATTCATATATATATACGATAAAAATGATGCAAACACATAATTGATTAGATAATAACCTTAAATACTTCATTTTCAATCATCTATTTGTTTCTCGTTAAAATACTGAGTAAGATATTGAAAAGGGGAGTAGCTCGGTTTTTATTGCATATATCGACGTTTCAGCCGGATTAGAGCGGTTTTACGTGTACATCTTCCCTCGTTAATATAAACGGAAAATTAAGAACATTATAGTTAATTCTAATGAAAACACATTGTTTTTTATCATTTGTATTGGAAACAACATTGTCATATGTCTTTTCTAGGAACTAAATAATACTAAACCTCGCTCTATGATTTGAAGTTAAAATCTTCAAATATGGTTATATAGTGACTTTTTTCACGTTTTTCATGTAGTTTGATATTACGTAAATATATTCATTTTTACCAATATTTCGATACTATTTCATGTAGTATAACGATATGTGATTTGGCCTTGAAATCTCAGAATTTCGCATAATATTGCATTTTAAGCAAGTTTTCTTGCATTTTGTTTCGTACGGAAAATCATCGAATATAGCAATATTTTGACGTTTATCATCCCCTTTTCCTTCATGTGATTTAAACAAAATATCATCGAATTAGGCAATATTTTGTCGTTTTCCACGTTTTTGTGAATTTTCAGTCCATGGGCATTAATTCATATATATACGATAAAAATGATGCAAACACATAATTGATTAGATAATAACCTTAAATACTTCATTTTCAATCATCTATTTGTTTCTCGTTAAAATACTGAGTAAGATATTGAAACGGGGAGAAGTTCGGTTTTTATTGCATATATCGACGTTTCAGCGGGATTAGAGCGGTTTTACGTGTACATCTTCCCTCGTTAATATAAACATAAAATCAAGAACATTATAGTTAATTCTAATGAAAACACATTGTTTTTTATCATTTGTATTGGAAACAACATTGTCATATGTCTTTTCTTGGAACTAAATAATACGAAACCTCGCTCTATGATTTGAAGTTAAAATCCTCAAATATGGTTATATAGTGACTTTTTTCACTTTTTTCATGTAGTTTGATATTACGTAAATATATTCATTTTTACCAATATTTCGATACTATTTCATGTAGTATCACGATATGTGATTTGGCCTTGAAATCTCAGAATTTCGCATAATATTGCATTTTAAGCAAGTTTTCTAGCATTTTGTTTCGTACGGAAAATCATCGAATTTAGCAATATTTTGACGTTTATCATCCCCTTTTCCTTCATGTGATTTAAACAAAATATCATCGAATTAGGCAATATTTTGCCGTTTTCCACGTTTTTGTGAATTTTCAGTCCATGGGTATTAATTCATATATATACGATAAAAATGATGCAAACACATAATTGATTAGATAATAACCTTAAATACATCATTTTCAATCATCTATTTGTTTCTCGTAAAATACTGAGTAAGATGTTGAAAAGGGGAGAAGTTCGGTTTTTATTGCATATATCGACGTTTCAGCCGGATTAGAGCGGTTTTACGTGTACATCTTCCTTCGTTAATATAAACGGAAAATCAAGAACATTATAGTTAATTCTAATGAAAACACATTGTTTTTTATCATTTGTATTGGAAACAACATTGCCATATGTCTTTTCTTGGAACTAAATAATACGAAAGTTCGCTCTATGATTTGAAGTTGAAATCCTCAAATATGGTTATATAGTGACTTTTTTCACGTTTTTCATGTAGTTTGATATTACGTAAATATATTCATTTTACCAATATTTCGATACTATTTTATGTAGTATCACGATATGTGATTTGGCCTTGAAATCTCAGAATTTCGCATAATATTGCATTTTAAGCAAGTTTTCTTGCATTTTGCTTCGTACGAAAAATCATCGAATTTAGCAATATTTTAACGTTTATCATCTCATTTTCCTTCATGTGATTTAAACAAAATATCATCGAATTAGGCAATATTTTGCCGTTTTCCACGTTTTTGTGAATTTTCCGTCCATGGGTATTAATTCATATATATATACGATAAAAATGATGCAAACAATAGTTTGATATTACGTAAATATATTCATTTTTACCAATATTTCGATACTATTTCATGTAGTATCACGATATGTGATTTGGCCTTGAAATCTCAGAATTTCGCATAATATTGCATTTTAAGCAAGTTTTCTAGCATTTTGTTTCGTACGGAAAATCATCGAATTTAGCAATATTTTGACGTTTATCATCCCCTTTTCCTTCATGTGATTTAAACAAAATATCATCGAATTAGGCAATATTTTGCCGTTTTCCACGTTTTTGTGAATTTTCAGTCCATGGGTATTAATTCATATATATACGATAAAAATGATGCAAACACATAATTGATTAGATAATAACCTTAAATACTTCATTTTCAATCATCTATTTGTTTCTCGTAAAATACTGAGTAAGATGTTGAAAAGGGGAGAAGTTCGGTTTTTATTGCATATATCGACGTTTCAGCCGGATTAGAGCGGTTTTACGTGTACATCTTCCTTCGTTAATATAAACGGGAAATCAAGAACATTATAGTTAATTCTAATGAAAACACATTGTTTTTTATCATTTGTATTGGAAACAACATTGTCATATGTCTTTTCTTGGAACTAAATAATACGAAACCTCGCTCTATGATTTGAAGTTAAAATCCTCAAATATGGTTATATAGTGACTTTTTTCACGTTTTTCATGTAGTTTGATATTACCTAAATATATTCATTTTTACCAATATTTCGATACTATTTCATGTAGTATGACGATATGTGATTTGGCCTTGAAATCTCAGAATTTCGCATAATATTGCATTTTAAGCAAGTTTTCTTGCATTTTGTTTCGTACGGAAAATCATCGAATTTAGCAATATTTTGACGTTTATCATCCCCTTTTCCTTCATGTGATTTAAACAAAATATCATCGAATTAGGCAATATTTTGTCGTTTTCCACGTTTTTGTGAATTTTCAGTCCATGGGCATTAATTCATATATATACGATAAAAATGATGCAAACACATAATTGATTAGATAATAACCTTAAATACTTCATTTTCAATCATCTATTTGTTTCTCGTTAAAATACTGAGTAAGATGTTGAAAAGGGGAGAAGTTCGGTTTTTATTGCATATATCGACGTTTCAGCCGGATTAGAGCGGTTTTACGTGTACATCTTCCCTCGTTAATATAAACATAAAATCAAGAACATTATAGTTAATTCTAATGAAAACACATTGTTTTTTATCATTTGTATTGGAAACAACATTGTCATATGTCTTTTCTTGGAACTAAATAATACGAAACCTCGCTCTATGATTTGAAGTTAAAATCCTCAAATATGGTTATATAGTGACTTTTTTCACGTTTTTCATGTAGTTTGATATTACGTAAATATATTCATTTTTACCAATATTTCGATACTATTTCATGTAGTATCACGATATGTGATTTGGCCTTCAAATCTCCGAATTTCGCATAATATTGCATTATAAGCAAGTTTTCTTGCATTTTGCTTCGTACGAAAAATCATCGAATTTAGCAATATTTTAACGTTTATCATCTCCTTTTCCTTCATGTGATTTAAACAAAATATCATCGAATTAGGCAATATTTTGCCGTTTTCCACGTTTTTGTGAATTTTCCGTCCATGGGTATTAATTCATATATGTATATGCGATAAAAATGATGCAAACACATAATTGATTAGATAATAACCTTAAATACTTCATTTTCAATCATCTATTTGTTTCTCGTTAAAATACTGAGTAAGATATTGAAAAGGGGAAAAGTTCGGTTTTTATTGCATATATCGACGTTTCAGCCGGATTAAAGCGGTTTTACGTGTACATCTTCCATCGTTAATATAAACGGAAAATCAAGAACATTATAGTTAATTCTAATGAAAACACATTGTTTTTTATCATTTGTATTGGAAACAACATTGTCATATGTCTTTTCTTGGAACTAAATAATACGAAACCTCGCTCTATGATTTGAAGTTAAAATCCTCAAATATGGTTATATAGTGACTTTTTTCACGTTTTTCATGTAGTTTGATATTACGTAAATAAATTCATTTTTACCAATATTTCGATACTATTTCATGTAGTATCACGATATGTGATTTGGCCTTCAAATCTCAGAATTTCGCATAATATTGCATTTTAAGCAAGTTTTCTTGCATTTTGCTTCGTACGAAAAATCATCGAATTTAGCAATATTTTATCGTTTATCATTTCCTTTTCCTTCATGTGATTTAAACAAAATATCATCGAATTAGGCAATATTTTGCCGTTTTCCACGTTTTTGTGAATTTTCCGTCCATGGGTATTAATTCATACATATATACGATAAAAATGATGCAAACACATAATTGATTAGATAATAACCTTAAATACTTCATTTTCAATCATCTATTTGTTTCTCGTTAAAATACTGAGTAAGATATTGAAAAGGGGAGAAGTTCGGTTTTTATTGCATATATCGACGTTTCAGCCGGATTAGAGCGGTTTTACATGTACATCTTCCATCGTTAATATAAACGGAAAATCAAGAACATTATAGGTTATTCTAATGAAAACACATTGTTTTTTATCATTTGTATTGGAAACAACATTGTCATATGTCTTTTCTTGGAACTAAATAATACGAAACCTCGCTCTATGATTTGAAGTTAAAATCCTGAAATATGGTTATATAGTGACTTTTTTCACTTTTTTCATGTAGTTTGATATTACGTAAATATATTCATTTTTACCAATATTTCGATACTATTTCATGTAGTATCACGATATGTGATTTGGCCTTGAAATCTCAGAATTTCGCATAATATTGCATTTTAAGCAAGTTTTCTAGCATTTTGTTTCGTACGGAAAATCATCGAATTTAGCAATATTTTGACGTTTATCATCCCCTTTTCTTTTATGTGATTTAAACAAAATATCATCGAATTAGGCAATATTTTGCCGTTTTCCACGTTTTTGTGAATTTTCAGTCCATGGGTATTAATTCATATATATACGATAAAAATGATGCAAACACATAATTGATTAGATAATAACCTTAAATACATCATTTTCAATCATCTATTTGTTTCTCGTAAAATACTGAGTAAGATGTTGAAAAGGGGAGAAGTTCGGTTTTTATTGCATATATCGATGTTTCAGCCGGATTAGAGCGGTTTTACGTGTACATCTTCCTTCGTTAATATAAACGGGAAATCAAGAACATTATAGTTAATTCTAATGAAAACACATTGTTTTTTATCATTTGTATTGGAAACAACATTGTCATATGTCTTTTCTTGGAACTAAATAATACGAAACCTCGCTCTATGATTTGAAGTTAAAATCCTCAAATATGGTTATATAGTGACTTTTTTCACGTTTTTCATGTAGTTTGATATTACGTAAATATATTCATTTTTACCAATATTTCGATACTATTTCATGTAGTATCACGATATGTAATTTGGCCTTCAAATCTCAGAATTTCGCATAATATTGCATTTTAAGCAAGTTTTCTTGCATTTTGCTTCGTACGAAAAATCATCGAATATAGCAATATTTTAACGTTTATCATCTCCTTTTCCTTCATGTGATTTAAACAAAATATCATCGAATTAGGCAATATTTTGCCGTTTTCAACGTTTTTGTGAATTTTCCGTCCATGGGTATTAATTCATATATATATACGATAAAAATGATGCAAACACATTATTGATTAGATAATAACCTTAAATACTTCATTTTCAATCATCTATTTGTTTCTCGTTAAAATACTGAGTAAGATATTGAAAAGGGGAGAAGTTCGGTTTTTATTGCATATATCGACGTTTGAGCCGGATTAGAGCGGTTTTACGTGTAGATCTTCCATCGTTAATATAAACGGAAAATCAAGAACATTATAGTTAATTCTAATGAAAACACATTGTTTTTTATCATTTGTATTGGAAACAACATTGCCATATGTCTTTTCTTGGAACTAAATAATACGAAACCTCGCTCTATGATTTGAAGTTGAAATCCTCAAATATGGTTATATAGTGACTTTTTTCACGTTTTTCATGTAGTTTGATATTACGTAAATATATTCATTTTACCAATAATTCGATACTATTTCATGTAGTATCACGATATGTGATTTGGCCTTGAAATCTCAGAATTTCGCATAATATTGCATTTTAAGCAAGTTTTCTTGCATTTTGTTTCGTACGGAAAATCATCGAATTTAGCAATATTTTGACGTTTATCATCCCCTTTTCCTTCATGTGATTTAAACAAAATATCATCGAATTAGGCAATATTTTGCCGTTTTCCACGTTTTTGTGAATTTTCAGTCCATAGGTATTAATTCTTATATATACGATAAAAATGATGCAAACACATAATTGATTAGATAATAACCTTAAATACTTCATTTTCAATCATCTATTTGTTTCTCGTTAAAATACTGAGTAAGATGTTAAAAAGGGGAGAAGTTCGGTTTTTATTGCATATATCGACGTTTCAGCCGGATTAGAGCGGTTTTACGTGTACATCTTCCCTCGTTAATATAAACGGAAAATCAAGAACATTATAGTTAATTCTAATGAAAACACATTGTTTTTTATCATTTGTATTGGAAACAACATTGTCATATGTCTTTTCTTGGAACTAAATAATACGAAACCTCGCTCTATGATTTGAAGTTAAAATCCTCAAATATGGTTATATAGTGACTTTTTTCACGTTTTTATGTAGTTTGATATTACGTAAACATATTCATTTTTACCAATATTTCGATACTATTTCATGTAGTATCACGATATGTGATTTGGCCTTCAAATCTCAGAATTTCGCATAATATTGCATTATAAGCAAGTTTTCTTGCATTTTGCTTCGTACGAAAAATCATCGAATTTAGCAATATTTTAACGTTTATCATCTCCTTTTCCTTCATGTGATTTAAACAAAATATCATCGAATTAGGCAATATTTTGCCGTTTTCCACGTTTTTGTGAATTTTCCGTCCATGGGTATTAATTCATATATATATATGCGATAAAAATGATGTAAACACATAATTGATTAGATAATAACCTTAAATACTTCATTTTCAATCATCTATTTGTTTCTCGTTAAAATACTGAGTAAGATATTGAAAAGGGGAAAAGTTCGGTTTTTATTGCATATATCGACGTTTCAGCCGGATTAAAGCGGTTTTACGTGTACATCTTCCATCGTTAATATAAACGGAAAATCAAGAACATTATAGTTAATTCTAATGAAAACACATTGTTTTTTATCATTTGTATTGGAAACAACATTGTCCTATGTCTTTTCTTGGAACTAAATAATACGAAACCTCGCTCTATGATTTGAAGTTAAAATCCTCAAATATGGTTATATAGTGACTTTTTTCACGTTTTTCATGTAGTTTGATATTACGTAAATAAATTCATTTTTACCAATATTTCGATACTATTTCATGTAGTATCACGATATGTGATTTGGCCTTCAAATCTCAGAATTTCGCATAATATTGCATTTTAAGCAAGTTTTCTTGCATTTTGCTTCGTACGAAAAATCATCGAATTTAGCAATATTTTAACGTTTATCATCTCCTTTTCCTTCATGTGATTTAAACAAAATATCATCGAATTAGGCAATATTTTGCCGTTTTCCACGTTTTTGTGAATTTTCCGTCCATGGGTATTAATTAATACAAATATACGATAAAAATGATGCAAACACATAATTGATTAGATAATAACCTTAAATACTTCATTTTCAATCATCTATTTGTTTCTCGTTAAAATACTGAGTAAGATATTGAAAAGGGGAGAAGTTCGGTTTTTATTGCATATATCGACGTTTCAGCCGGATTAGAGCGGTTTTACGTGTACATCTTCCATCGTTAATATAAACGGAAAATCAAGAACATTATAGTTAATTCTAATGAAAACACATTGTTTTTTATCATTTGTATTGGAAACAACATTGTCATATGTCTTTTCTTGGAACTAAATAATACGAAACCTCGCTCTATGATTTGAAGTTAAAATCCTCAAATATGGTTATATAGTGACTTTTTTCACGTTTTTCATGTAGTTTGATATTACGTAAATATATTCATTTTTACCAATATTTCAATACTGTTTCATGTAGTATCACGATATGTGATTTGGCCTTCAAATCTCAGAATTTCGCATAATATTGCATTATAAGCAAGTTTTCTTGCATTTTGCTTCGTACGAAAAATCATCGAATTTAGCAATATTTTAACGTTTATCATTTCCTTTTCCTTCATGTGATTTAAACAAAATATCATCGAATTAGGCAATATTTTGCCGTTTTCCACGTTTTTGTGAATTTTCCGTCCATGGGTATTAATTCATATATATATACGATAAAAATGATGCAAACACATAATTGATTAGATAATAACCTTAAATACTTCATTTTCAATCATCTATTTGTTTCTTGTTAAAATACTGAGTAAGATATTGAAAAGGGGAGAAGTTCGGTTTTGATTTGAAGTTAAAATCCTCAAATATGGTTATATAGTGACTTTTTTCACGTTTTTCATGTAGTTTGATATTACGTAAATATATTCATTTTTACCAATATTTCAATACTGTTTCATGTAGTATCACGATATGTGATTTGGCCTTCAAATCTCAGAATTTCGCATAATATTGCATTATAAGCAAGTTTTCTTGCATTTTGCTTCGTACGAAAAATCATCGAATTTAGCAATATTTTAACGTTTATCATTTCCTTTTCCTTCATGTGATTTAAACAAAATATCATCGAATTAGGCAATATTTTGCCGTTTTCCACGTTTTTGTGAATTTTCCGTCCATGGGTATTAATTCATATATATATACGATAAAAATGATGCAAACACATAATTGATTAGATAATAACCTTAAATACTTCATTTTCAATCATCTATTTGTTTCTTGTTAAAATACTGAGTAAGATATTGAAAAGGGGAGAAGTTCGCTCTATGATTTGAAGTTAAAATCCTCAAATATGGTTATATAGTGACTTTTTTCACGTTTTTCATGTAGTTTGATATTACGTAAATATATTCATTTTTACCAATATTTCAATACTGTTTCATGTAGTATCACGATATGTGATTTGGCCTTCAAATCTCAGAATTTCGCATAATATTGCATTATAAGCAAGTTTTCTTGCATTTTGCTTCGTACGAAAAATCATCGAATTTAGCAATATTTTAACGTTTATCATCTCCTTTTCCTTCATGTGATTTAAACAAAATATCATCGAATTAGGCAATATTTTGCCGTTTTCCACGTTTTTGTGAATTTTCCGTCCATGGGTATTAATTCATATATATATACGATAAAAATGATGCAAACACATAATTGATTAGATAATAACCTTAAATACTTCATTTTCAATCATCTATTTGTTTCTCGTTAAAATACTGAGTAAGATATTGAAAAGGGGAAAAGTTCAGTTTTTATTGCATATATCGACGTTTCAGCCGGATTAAAGCGGTTTTACGTGTACATCTTCCATCGTTAATATAAACGGAAAATCAAGAACTTTATAGTTAATTCTAATGAAAACACATTGTTTTTTATCATTTGTATTGGAAACAACATTGTCATATGTCTTTTCTAGGAACTAAATAATACGAAACCTCGCTCTATGATTTGAAGTTAAAATCTTCAAATATGGTTATATAGTGACTTTTTTCACGTTTTTCATGTAGTTTTATATTACGTAAATAAATTCATTTTTACCAATATTTCGATACTATTTCATGTAGTATCACGATATGTGATTTGGCCTTCAAATCTCAGAATTTCGCATAATATTGCATTTTAAGCAAGTTTTCTTGCATTTTGCTTCGTACGAAAAATCATCGAATTTAGCAATATTTTAACGTTTATCATTTCCTTTTCCTTCATGTGATTTAAACAAAATATCATCGAATTAGGCAATATTTTGCCGTTTTCCACGTTTTTGTGAATTTTCCGTCCATGGGTATTAATTCATATATATATACGATAAAAATGATGCAAACACATAATTGATTAGATAATAACCTTAAATACTTCATTTTCAATCATCTATTTGTTTCGTGTTAAAATACTGAGTAAGATATTGAAAAGGGGAGAAGTTCGGTTTTGATTTTTGTTTTGATGTTCGTTTTTAGCATAAAAGTCACTATAAATACTTCAATATTTTAACGTTTATCATCTCCTTTTCCTTCATGTGATTTAAACAAAATATCATCGAATTAGGCAATATTTTGCCGTTTTCCACGTTTTTGTGAATTTTCCGTCCATGGGTATTAATTCATATATATATACGATAAAAATGATGCAAACACATAATTGATTAGATAATAACCTTAAATACTTCATTTTCAATCATCTATTTGTTTCTCGTTAAAATACTGAGTAAGATATTGAAAAGGGGAAAAGTTCAGTTTTTATTGCATATATCGACGTTTCAGCCGGATTAAAGCGGTTTTACGTGTACATCTTCCATCGTTAATATAAACGGAAAATCAAGAACTTTATAGTTAATTCTAATGAAAACACATTGTTTTTTATCATTTGTATTGGAAACAACATTGTCATATGTCTTTTCTAGGAACTAAATAATACGAAACCTCGCTCTATGATTTGAAGTTAAAATCTTCAAATATGGTTATATAGTGACTTTTTTCACGTTTTTCATGTAGTTTTATATTACGTAAATAAATTCATTTTTACCAATATTTCGATACTATTTCATGTAGTATCACGATATGTGATTTGGCCTTCAAATCTCAGAATTTCGCATAATATTGCATTATAAGCAAGTTTTCTTGCATTTTGCTTCGTACGAAAAATCATCGAATTTAGCAATATTTTAACGTTTATCATTTCCTTTTCCTTCATGTGATTTAAACAAAATATCATCGAATTAGGCAATATTTTGCCGTTTTCCACGTTTTTGTGAATTTTCCGTCCATGGGTATTAATTCATATATATATACGATAAAAATGATGCAAACACATAATTGATTAGATAATAACCTTAAATACTTCATTTTCAATCATCTATTTGTTTCTTGTTAAAATACTGAGTAAGATATTGAAAAGGGGAGAAGTTCGGTTTTGATTTGAAGTTAAAATCCTCAAATATGGTTATATAGTGACTTTTTTCACGTTTTTCATGTAGTTTGATATTACGTAAATATATTCATTTTTACCAATATTTCAATACTGTTTCATGTAGTATCACGATATGTGATTTGGCCTTCAAATCTCAGAATTTCGCATAATATTGCATTATAAGCAAGTTTTCTTGCATTTTGCTTCGTACGAAAAATCATCGAATTTAGCAATATTTTAACGTTTATCATTTCCTTTTCCTTCATGTGATTTAAACAAAATATCATCGAATTAGGCAATATTTTGCCGTTTTCCACGTTTTTGTGAATTTTCACAAAAAAATTAGATTAGAGCGGTTTTACGTGTACATCTTCCATCGTTAATATAAACGGAAAATCAAGAACATTATAGTTAATTTTAATGAAAACACATTGTTTTTTATCATTTGTATTGGAAACAACATTGTCATATGTCTTTTCTTGGAACTAAATAATACGAAACCTCGCTCTATGATTTGAAGTTAAAATCCTCAAATATGGTTATATAGTGACTTTTTTCACGTTTTTCATGTAGTTTGATATTACGTAAATATATTCATTTTTACCAATATTTCAATACTGTTTCATGTAGTATCACGATATGTGATTTGGCCTTCAAATCTCAGAATTTCGCATAATATTGCATTATAAGCAAGTTTTCTTGCATTTTGCTTCGTACGAAAAATCATCGAATTTAGCAATATTTTAACGTTTATCATCTCCTTTTCCTTCATGTGATTTAAACAAAATATCATCGAATTAGGCAATATTTTGCCGTTTTCCACGTTTTTGTGAATTTTCCGTCCATGGGTATTAATTCATATATATATACGATAAAAATGATGCAAACACATAATTGATTAGATAATAACGTTAAATACTTCATTTTCCATCATCTATTTGTTTCTCGTTAAAATACTGAGTAAGATATTGAAAAGGGGAAAAGTTCAGTTTTTATTGCATATATAGACGTTTCAGCCGGATTAGAGCGGTTTTACGTGTACATCTTCCATCGTTAATATAAACGGAAAATCAAGAACTTTATAGTTAATTCTAATGAAAACACATTGTTTTTTATCATTTGTATTGGAAACAACATTGTCATATGTCTTTTCTAGGAACTAAATAATACGAAACCTCGCTCTATGATTTGAAGTTAAAATCTTCAAATATGGTTATATAGTGACTTTTTTCACGTTTTTCATGTAGTTTGATATTACGTAAATATATTCATTTTTACCAATATTTAGATACTATTTCATGTAGTATCACGATATGTGATTTGGCCTTGAAATCTCAGAATTTCGCATAATATTGCATTTTAAGCAAGTTTTCTTGCATTTTGTTTCGTACGGAAAATCATCGAATTTAGCAATATTTTGACGTTTATCATCCCCTTTTCCTTCATGTGATTTAAACAAAATATCATCGAATTAGGCAATATTTTGCCGTTTTCCACGTTTTTGTGAATTTTCAGTCCATGGGTATTAATTCATATATATACGATAAAAATGATGCAAACACATAATTGATTAGATAATAACCTTAAATACTTCATTTTCAATCATCTATTTGTTTCTCGTTAAAATACTGAGTAAGATGTTGAAAAGGGGAGAAGTTCGGTTTTTATTGCATATATCGACGTTTCAGCCAGATTAGAGCGGTTTTACGTGTATATCTTCCCTCGTTAATATAAACGGAAAATCAAGAACATTATAGTTAATTCTAATGAAAACACATTGTTTTTTATCATTTGTATTGGAAACAACGTTGTCATATGTCTTTTCATGGAACTAAATAATACGAAACCTCGCTCTATGATTTGAAGTTAAAATCCTCAAATATGGTTATATAGTGACTTTTTCACGTTTTTCATGTAGTTTGATATTACGTAAATAAATTCATTTTTACCAATATTTCGATACTATTTCATGTAGTATTACGATATGTGATTTGGCCTTCAAATCTCTTAACGTTTATCATTTCCTTTTCCTTCATGTGATTTAAACAAAATATCATCGAATTAGGCAATATTTTGCCGTTTTCCACGTTTTTGTGAATTTTCCGTCCATGGGTATTAATTCATATATATATACGATAAAAATGATGCAAACACATAATTGATTAGATAATAACCTCAAATACTTCATTTTCAATCATCTATTTGTTTCTCGTTAAAATACTGAGTAAGACGTTGAAAAGGGGAGAAGTTCGGTTTTTATTGCATATATCGACGTTTCAGCCAGATTAGAGCGGTTTTACGTGTACATCTTCCCTCGTTAATATAAACGGAAAATCAAGAACATTATAGTTAACTCTAATGAAAACACATTGTTTTTTATCATTTGTATTGGAAACAACATTGTCATATGTCTTTTCTTGGAACTAAATAATACGAAACCTCGCTCTATGATTTGAAGTTAAAATCCTCAAATATGGTTATATAGTGACTTTTTCACTTTTTTCATGTAGTTTGATATTTCGTAAATATATTCATTTTTACCAATATTTCGATACTATTTCATGTAGTATCACGATATGTGATTTGGCCTTCAAATCTCAGAATTTGCATAATATTGCATTTTAAGCAAGTTTTCTTGCATTTTGCTTCGTACGAAAAATCATCGAATATAGCAATATTTTAACGTTTATCATCACCTTTTCCTTCATGTGATTTAAACAAAATATCATCGAATTAGGCAATATTTTGCCGTTTTCCACGTTTTTGTGAATTTTCCGTCCATGGGTATTAATTCATATATATATACGATAAAAATGATGCAAACACATTATTGATTAGATAATAACCTTAAATACTTCATTTTCAATCATCTATTTGTTTCTCGTTAAAATACTGAGTAAGATATTGAAAAGGGGAGAAGTTCGGTTTTTATTGCATATATCGACGTTTGAGCCGGATTAAAGCGGTTTTACGTGTACATCTTCCATCGTTAATATAAACGGAAAATCAAGAACATTATAGTTAATTCTAATGAAAACACATTGTTTTTTATCATTTGTATTGGAAACAACATTGTCATATGTCTTTTCTAGGAACTAAATAATACGAAACCTCGCTCTATGATTTGAAGCATATATCATCATATATATATCAGCATATATCAGCATATATCATATATACCCTTATTTTCAGCCGGATTAGAGCGGTTTTAAGTGTACATCTTCCCTCGCTAATATAAACGGAAAATCAAGAACATTATAGTTAATTCTAATGAAAACACATTGTTTTTTATCATTTGTATTGGAAACAACATTGTCATATGTCTTTTCTAGGAACTAAATAATACGAAACCTCGCTCTATGATTTGAAGTTAAAATCTTCAAATATGGTTATATAGTGACTTTTTTCACGTTTTTCATGTAGTTTGATATTACGTAAATATATTCATTTTTACCAATATTGCGATACTATTTCATGTAGTATCACGATATGTGATTTGGCCTTGAAATCTCAGAATTTCGCATAATATTGCATTTTAAGCAAGTTTTCTTGCATTTTGTTTCGTACGGAAATTCATCGAATTTAGCAATATTTTGACGTTTATCATCCCCTTTTCCTTCATGTGATTTAAACAAAATATCATCGAATTAGGCAATATTTTGTCGTTTTCCACGTTTTTGTGAATTTTCAGTCCATGGGTATTAATTCATATATATACGATAAAAATGATGCAAACACATAATTGATTAGATAATAATTTAAAATACTTCATTTTCAATCATCTATTTGTTTCTCGTTAAAATACTGAGTAAGATGTTGAAAAGGGGAGAAGTTCGGTTTTTTTGCATATATCGACGTTTCAGCCAGATTAGAGCGGTTTTACGTGTACATCTTCCCTCGTTAAAATAAAAAGAAAATCAAGAACATTATAGTTAATTCTAATGAAAACACATTGTTTTTTATCATTTGTATTGGAAACAACATTGTCATATGTCTTTTCTTGGAACTAAATAATACGAAACCTCGCTCTATGATTTGAAGTTAAAATCCTCAAATATGGTTATATAGTGACTTTTTTCACGTTTTTCTTGTAGTTTGATATTACGTAAATAAATTCATTTTTACCAATATTTCGATACTATTTCATGTTGTTTCACGATATGTGATTTGGCCTTCAAATCTCAGAATTTCGCATAATATTGCATTTTAAGCAAGTTTTCTTGCATTTTGCTTCGTACGAAAAATCATCGAATTTAGCAATATTTTAACGTTTATCATCTCCTTTTCCTTCATGTGATTTAAACAAAATATCATCGAATTAGGCAATATTGAGCCGTTTTCCACGTTTTTGTGAATTTTCCGTCCATGGGTATTAATTCATATATATATACGATAAAAATGATGCAAACACATAATTGATTAGATAATAACCTCAAATACTTCATTTTCAATCATCTATTTGTTTCTCGTTAAAATACTGAGTAAGACGTTGAAAAGGGGAGAAGTTCGGTTTTTATTGCATATATCGACGTTTCAGCCAGATTAGAGTGGTTTTACGTGTACATCTTCCCTCGTTAATATAAACGGAAAATCAAGAACATTATAGTTAATTCTAATGAAAACACATTGTTTTTTATCATTTGTATTGGAAACAACATTGTCATATGTCTTTTCTTGGAACTAAATAATACGAAACCTCGCTCTATGATTTGAAGTTAAAATCCTCAAATATGGTTATATAGTGACTTTTTTCACTTTTTTCATGTAGTTTGATATTTCGTAAATATATTCATTTTTACCAATATTTCGATACTATTTCATGTAGTGTCACGATATGTGATTTGGCCTTGAAATCTCAGAATTTCGCATAATATTGCATTTTAAGCAAGTTTTCTAGCATTTTGTTTCGTACGGAAAATCATCGAATTTAGCAATATTTTGACGTTTATCATCCCCTTTTCCTTCATGTGATTTAAACAAGATATCATCGAATTAGGCAATATTTTGCCGTTTTCCACGTTTTTGTGAATTTTCCGTCCATGGGTATTAATTCATATATATATACGATAAAAATGATGCAAACACATTATTGATTAGATAATAACCTTAAATACTTCATTTTCAATCATCTATTTGTTTCTCGTTAAAATACTGAGTAAGATATTGAAAAGGGGAGAAGTTCGGTTTTTATTGCATATTTCGACGTTTGAGCCGGATTAAAGCGGTTTTACGTGTACATCTTCCATCGTTAATATAAACGGAAAATCAAGAACATTATAGTTAATTCTAATGAAAACACATTGATTTTTATCATTTGTATTGGAAACAACATTGTCATATGTCTTTTCTAGGAACTAAATAATACGAAACCTCGCTCTATGATTTGAAGCATATATCATCATATATATATCAGCATATATCAGCATATATCATATATACCCTTATTTTCACCCGGATTAGAGCGGTTTTACGTGTACATCTTCCCTCGCTAATATAAACGGAAAATCAAGAACATTATAGTTAATTCTAATGAAAACACATTGTTTTTTTATCATTTGTATTGGAAACAACATTGTCATATGTCTTTTTTAGGAACTAAATAATACGAAACCTCGCTCTATGATTTGAAGTTAAAATCTTCAAATATGGTTATATAGTGACTTTTTTCACGTTTTTCATGTAGTTTGATATTACGTAAATATATTCATTTTTACCAATATTGCGATACTATTTCATGTAGTATCACGATATGTGATTTGGCCTTGAAATCTCAGAATTTCGCATAATATTGCATTTTAAGCAAGTTTTCTTGCATTTTGTTTCGTACGGAAATTCATCGAATTTAGCAATATTTTGACGTTTATCATCCCCTTTTCCTTCATGTGATTTAAACAAAATATCATCGAATTAGGCAATATTTTGTCGTTTTCCACGTTTTTGTGAATTTTCAGTCCATGGGTATTAATTCATATATATACGATAAAAATGATGCAAACACATAATTGATTAGATAATAATTTAAAATACTTCATTTTCAATCATCTATTTGTTTCTCGTTAAAATACTGAGTAAGATGTTGAAAAGGGGAGAAGTTCGGTTTTTTTGCATATATCGACGTTTCAGCCAGATTAGAGCGGTTTTACGTGTACATCTTCCCTCGTTAATATAAACGGAAAATCAAGAACATTATAGTTAATTCTAATGAAAACACATTGTTTTTTATCATTTGTATTGGAAACAACATTGTCATATGTCTTTTCTTGGAACTAAATAATACGAAACCTCGCTCTATGATTTGAAGTTAAAATCCTCAAATATGGTTATATAGTGACTTTTTCACTTTTTTCATGTAGTTTGATATTTCGTAAATATATTCATTTTTACCAATATTTCGATACTATTTCATGTAGTATCACGATATGTGATTTGGCCTTCAAATCTCAGAATTTGCATAATATTGCATTTTAAGCAAGTTTTCTTGCATTTTGCTTCGTACGAAAAATCATCGAATATAGCAATATTTTAA
Organism: Procambarus clarkii; assembly: GCF_040958095.1. NCBI lineage: Eukaryota > Metazoa > Arthropoda > Malacostraca > Decapoda > Cambaridae > Procambarus > Procambarus clarkii. Next base: position 33,257,382 of record NC_091210.1, read on the forward strand.
CGTTTATCATCTCCTTTTCCTTCATGTGATTTAAACAAAATATCATCGAATTAGGCAATATTTTGCCGTTTTCCACGTTTTTGTGAATTTTCCGTCCATGGGTATTAATTCATATATATATACGATAAAAATGATGCAAACACATTATTGATTAGATAATAACCTTAAATACTTCATTTTCAATCATCTATTTGTTTCTCGTTAAAATACTGAGTAAGATATTGAAAAGGGGAGAAGTTCGGTTTTTATTGCATATATCGACGTTTGAGCCGGATTAAAGCGGTTTTACGTGTACATCTTCCATCGTTAATATAAACGGAAAATCAAGAACATTATAGTTAATTCTAATGAAAACACATTGTTTTTTATCATTTGTATTGGAAACAACATTGTCATATGTCTTTTCTAGGAACTAAATAATACGAAACCTCGCTCTATGATTTGAAGCATATATCATCATATATATATCAGCATATATCAGCATATATCATATATACCCTTATTTTCAGCCGGATTAGAGCGGTTTTACGTGTACATCTTCCCTCGCTAATATAAACGGAAAATCAAGAACATTATAGTTAATTCTAATGAAAACACATTGTTTTTTATCATTTGTATTGGAAACAACATTGTCATATGTCTTTTCTAGGAACTAAATAATACGAAACCTCGCTCTATGATTTGAAGTTAAAATCTTCAAATATGGTTATATAGTGACTTTTTTCACGTTTTTCATGTAGTTTGATATTACGTAAATATATTCATTTTTACCAATATTGCGATACTATTTCATGTAGTATCACGATATGTGATTTGGCCTTGAAATCTCAGAATTTCGCATAATATTGCATTTTAAGCAAGTTTTCTTGCATTTTGTTTCGTACGGAAATTCATCGAATTTAGCAATATTTTGACGTTTATCATCCCCTTTTCCTTCATGTGATTTAAACAAAATATCATCGAATTAGGCAATATTTTGTCGTTTTCCACGTTTTTGTGAATTTTCAGTCCATGGGTATTAATTCATATATATACGATAAAAATGATGCAAACACATAATTGATTAGATAATAATTTAAAATACTTCATTTTCAATCATCTATTTGTTTCTCGTTAAAATACTGAGTAAGATGTTGAAAAGGGGAGAAGTTCGGTTTTTTTGCATATATCGACGTTTCAGCCAGATTAGAGCGGTTTTACGTGTACATCTTCCCTCGTTAAAATAAAAAGAAAATCAAGAACATTATAGTTAATTCTAATGAAAACACATTGTTTTTTATCATTTGTATTGGAAACAACATTGTCATATGTCTTTTCTTGGAACTAAATAATACGAAACCTCGCTCTATGATTTGAAGTTAAAATCCTCAAATATGGTTATATAGTGACTTTTTTCACGTTTTTCTTGTAGTTTGATATTACGTAAATAAATTCATTTTTACCAATATTTCGATACTATTTCATGTAGTTTCACGATATGTGATTTGGCCTTCAAATCTCAGAATTTCGCATAATATTGCATTTTAAGCAAGTTTTCTTGCATTTTGCTTCGTACGAAAAATCATCGAATTTAGCAATATTTTAACGTTTATCATCTCCTTTTCCTTCATGTGATTTAAACAAAATATCATCGAATTAGGCAATATTGAGCCGTTTTCCACGTTTTTGTGAATTTTCCGTCCATGGGTATTAATTCATATATATATACGATAAAAATGATGCAAACACATAATTGATTAGATAATAACCTCAAATACTTCATTTTCAATCATCTATTTGTTTCTCGTTAAAATACTGAGTAAGACGTTGAAAAGGGGAGAAGTTCGGTTTTTATTGCATATATCGACGTTTCAGCCAGATTAGAGTGGTTTTACGTGTACATCTTCCCTCGTTAATATAAACGGAAAATCAAGAACATTATAGTTAATTCTAATGAAAACACATTGTTTTTTATCATTTGTATTGGAAACAACATTGTCATATGTCTTTTCTTGGAACTAAATAATACGAAACCTCGCTCTATGATTTGAAGTTAAAATCCTCAAATATGGTTATATAGTGACTTTTTTCACTTTTTTCATGTAGTTTGATATTTCGTAAATATATTCATTTTTACCAATATTTCGATACTATTTCATGTAGTGTCACGATATGTGATTTGGCCTTGAAATCTCAGAATTTCGCATAATATTGCATTTTAAGCAAGTTTTCTAGCATTTTGTTTCGTACGGAAAATCATCGAATTTAGCAATATTTTGACGTTTATCATCCCCTTTTCCTTCATGTGATTTAAACAAAATATCATCGAATTAGGCAATATTTTGCCGTTTTCCACGTTTTTGTGAATTTTCCGTCCATGGGTATTAATTCATATATATATACGATAAAAATGATGCAAACACATTATTGATTAGATAATAACCTTAAATACTTCATTTTCAATCATCTATTTGTTTCTCGTTAAAATACTGAGTAAGATATTGAAAAGGGGAGAAGTTCGGTTTTTATTGCATATTTCGACGTTTGAGCCGGATTAAAGCGGTTTTACGTGTACATCTTCCATCGTTAATATAAACGGAAAATCAAGAACATTATAGTTAATTCTAATGAAAACACATTGATTTTTATCATTTGTATTGGAAACAACATTGTCATATGTCTTTTCTAGGAACTAAATAATACGAAACCTCGCTCTATGATTTGAAGCATATATCATCATATATATATCAGCATATATCAGCATATATCATATATACCCTTATTTTCACCCGGATTAGAGCGGTTTTACGTGTACATCTTCCCTCGCTAATATAAACGGAAAATCAAGAACATTATAGTTAATTCTAATGAAAACACATTGTTTTTTTATCATTTGTATTGGAAACAACATTGTCATATGTCTTTTTTAGGAACTAAATAATACGAAACCTCGCTCTATGATTTGAAGTTAAAATCTTCAAATATGGTTATATAGTGACTTTTTTCACGTTTTTCATGTAGTTTGATATTACGTAAATATATTCATTTTTACCAATATTGCGATACTATTTCATGTAGTATCACGATATGTGATTTGGCCTTGAAATCTCAGAATTTCGCATAATATTGCATTTTAAGCAAGTTTTCTTGCATTTTGTTTCGTACGGAAATTCATCGAATTTAGCAATATTTTGACGTTTATCATCCCCTTTTCCTTCATGTGATTTAAACAAAATATCATCGAATTAGGCAATATTTTGTCGTTTTCCACGTTTTTGTGAATTTTCAGTCCATGGGTATTAATTCATATATATACGATAAAAATGATGCAAACACATAATTGATTAGATAATAATTTAAAATACTTCATTTTCAATCATCTATTTGTTTCTCGTTAAAATACTGAGTAAGATGTTGAAAAGGGGAGAAGTTCGGTTTTTTTGCATATATCGACGTTTCAGCCAGATTAGAGCGGTTTTACGTGTACATCTTCCCTCGTTAAAATAAACAGAAAATCAAGAACATTATAGTTAATTCTAATGAAAACACATTGTTTTTATCATTTGTATTGGAAACAACATTGTCATATGTCTTTTCTTGGAACTAAATAATACGAAACCTCGCTCTATGATTTGAAGTTAAAATCCTCAAATATGGTTATATAGTGACTTTTTCACTTTTTTCATGTAGTTTGATATTTCGTAAATATATTCATTTTTACCAATATTTCGATACTATTTCATGTAGTGTCACGATATGTGATTTGGCCTTGAAATCTCAGAATTTCGCATAATATTGCATTTTAAGCAAGTTTTCTAGCATTTTGTTTCGTACGGAAAATCATCGAATTTAGCAATATTTTGACGTTTATCATCCCCTTTTCCTTCATGTGATTTAAACAAAATATCATCGAATTAGGCAATATTTTGCCGTTTTCCACGTTTTTGTGAATTTTCAGTCCATGGGTATTAATTCATATATATACGATAAAAATGATGCAAACACATAATTGATTAGATAATAACCTTAAATACTTCATTTTCAATCATCTATTTGTTTCTCGTAAAATACTGAGTAAGATGTTGAAAAGGGGAGAAGTTCGGTTTTTATTGCATATATCGACGTTTCAGCTGGATTAGAGCGGTTTTACGTGTACATCTTCATTCGTTAATATAAACGGGAAATCAAGAACATTATAGTTAATTCTAATGAAAACACATTGTTTTTTATCATTTGTATTGGAAACAACATTGTCATATGTCTTTTCTTGGAACTAAATAATACGAAACCTCGCTCTATGATTTGAAGTTAAAATCCTCAAATATGGTTATATAGTGACTTTTTTCACGTTTTTCATGTAGTTTGATATTACGTAAATATATTCATTTTTACCAATATTTCGATACTATTTCATGTAGTATCACGATATGTGATTTGGCCTTCAAATCTCAGAATTTCGCATAATATTGCATTTTAAGCAAGTTTTCTTGCATTTTGCTTCGTACGAAAAATCATCGAATTTAGCAATATTTTAACGTTTATCATCTCCTTTTCCTTCATGTGATTTAAACAAAATATCATCGAATTAGGCAATATTTTGCCGTTTTCCACGTTTTTGTGAATTTTCCGTCCATGGGTATTAATTCATATATATATACGATAAAAATGATGCAAACACATTATTGATTAGATAATAACCTTAAATACTTCATTTTCAATCATCTATTTGTTTCTCGTTAAAATACTGAGTAAGATATTGAAAAGGGGAGAAGTTCGGTTTTTATTGCATATATCGACGTTTGAGCCGGATTAAAGCGGTTTTACGTGTACATCTTCCATCGTTAATATAAACGGAAAATCAAGAACATTATAGTTAATTCTAATGAAAACACATTGTTTTTTATCATTTGTATTGGAAACAACATTGTCATATGTCTTTTCTAGGAACTAAATAATACGAAACCTCGCTCTATGATTTGAAGCATATATCATCATATATATATCAGCATATATCAGCATATATCATATATACCCTTATTTTCAGCCGGATTAGAGCGGTTTTACGTGTACATCTTCCCTCGCTAATATAAACGGAAAATCAAGAACATTATAGTTAATTCTAATGAAAACACATTGTTTTTTTATCATTTGTATTGGAAACAACATTGTCATATGTCTTTTCTAGGAACTAAATAATACGAAACCTCGCTCTATGATTTGAAGTTAAAATCTTCAAATATGGTTATATAGTGACTTTTTTCACGTTTTTCATGTAGTTTGATATTACGTAAATATATTCATTTTTACCAATATTGCGATACTATTTCATGTAGTATCATGATATGTGATTTGGCCTTGAAATCTCAGAATTTCGCATAATATTGCAATTTAAGCAAGTTTTCTTGCATTTTGTTTCGTACGGAAATTCATCGAATTTAGCAATATTTTGACGTTTATCATCCCCTTTTCCTTCATGTGATTTAAACAAAATATCATCGAATTAGGCAATATTTTGTCGTTTTCCACGTTTTTGTGAATTTTCAGTCCATGGGTATTAATTCATATATATTCGATAAAAATGATGCAAACACATAATTGATTAGATAATAATTTAAAATACTTCATTTTCAATCATCTATTTGTTTCTCGTTAAAATACTGAGTAAGATGTTGAAAAGGGGAGAAGTTCGGTTTTTTTGCATATATCGACGTTTCAGCCAGATTAGAGCGGTTTTACGTGTACATCTTCCCTCGTTAAAATAAACAGAAAATCAAGAACATTATAGTTAATTCTAATGAAAACACATTGTTTTTATCATTTGTATTGGAAACAACATTGTCATATGTCTTTTCTTGGAACTAAATAATACGAAACCTCGCTCTATGATTTGAAGTTAAAATCCTCAAATATGGTTATATAGTGACTTTTTTCACGTTTTTCTTGTAGTTTGATATTACGTAAATAAATTCATTTTTACCAATATTTCGATACTATTTCATGTAGTATCACGATATGTGATTTGGCCTTCAAATCTCAGAATTTCGCATAATATTGCATTGTAAGCAAGTTTTCTTGCATTTTGCTTCGTACGAAAAATCATCGAATTTAGCAATATTTTAACGTTTATCATCTCCTTTTCCTTCATGTGATTTAAACAAAATATCATCGAATTAGGCAATATTGAGCCGTTTTCCACGTTTTTGTGAATTTTCCGTCCATGGGTATTAATTCATACATATATACGATAAAAATGATGCAAACACATAATTGATTAGATAATAACCTTAAATACTTCATTTTCAATCATCTATTTGTTTCTCGTAAAATACTGAGTAAGATGTTGAAAAGGGGAGAAGTTCGGTTTTTATTGCATATATCGACGTTTCAGCCGGATTAGAGCGGTTTTACGTGTACATCTTCCTTCGTTAATATAAACGGGAAATCAAGAACATTATAGTTAATTCTAATGAAAACACATTGTTTTTTATCATTTGTATTGGAAACAACATTGTCATATGTCTTTTCTTGGAACTAAATAATACGAAACCTCGCTCAATGATTTGAAGTTAAAATCCTCAAATATGGTTATATAGTGACTTTTTTCACGTTTTTCATGTAGTTTGATATTACGTAAATATATTCATTTTGTACCAATATTTCGATACTATTTCATGTAGTATCACGATATGTGATTTGGCCTTCAAATCTCAGAATTTGCATAATATTGCATTTTAAGCAAGTTTTCTTGAATTTTGCTTCGTACGAAAAATCATCGAGTATAGCGATATTTTAACGTTTATCATCTCCTTTTCCTTCATGTGATTTAAACAAAATATCATCGAATTAGGCAATATTTTGCCGTTTTCCACGTTTTTGTGAATTTTCCGTCCATGGGTATTAATTCATATATATATACGATAAAAATGATGCAAACACATTATTGATTAGATAATAACCTTAAATACTTCATTTTCAATCATCTATTTGTTTCTCGTTAAAATACTGAGTAAGATATTGAAAAGGGGAGAAGTTCGGTTTTTATTTCATATATCGACGTTTGAGCCGGAATTAACCCGGTTTTACGTGTACATCTTCCATCGTTAATATAAACGGAAAATCAAGAACATTATAGTTAATTCTAATGAAAACACATTGTTTTTTATCATTTGTATTGGAAACAACATTGCCATATGTCTTTTCTTGGAACTAAATAATACGAAACCTCGCTCTATGATTTGAAGTTAAAATCCTCAAATATGGTTATATAGTGACTTTTTTCACGTTTTTCATGTAGTTTGATATTACGAAAATATATTCATTTTTACCAATATTTCGATACTATTTCATGTAGTATCACGATATGTGATTTGGCCTTGAAATCTCAGAATTTCGCATAATATTGCATCTTAAGCAAGTTTTCTTGCATTTTGTTTCGTACGGAAAATCATCGAATTTAGCAATATTTTGACGTTTATCATCCTCTTTTCCTTCATGTGATTTAAACAAAATATCATCGAATTAGGCAATATTTC